>NC_142344.1:39645747-39915747 GCF_054954075.1 Amborella trichopoda | reverse complement strand
ATTTTTACAAAATCAGCCTCCCTAGTTATAGGGTTTTCGTTTCAAATTTCTAGCGATGGGTCATCGTATGCACACATAGGAATGAGTTTGCCTCATTTTGCCTCAAGGGATCCAGTAGAGAGAAAGACGCTCCCAGACTAGCAAATATCATCATTGGTGAGGTTCACCCATGTTCGATATGTGGTAGTTGGTAGTTATACTCATACAACCATAAAGTACCTGGCTAGTTTCAAGCCTTCATAACAGGCATAGGAAGTTGGCTTCGAGAGTGAGGCCAGATTGACTAACAATTTAGCCTCTTGTAGTGATGGAGGAAGTCCGTTCTAAAAGGAGAAAGCTTTTGAAAATGGATGATTTTAACAATCAAATTGAAACAACATTTTCAAAAGGGATGAGCCTTACAGTTTTGCCACCTGTGGCCCCTTTGCTGGTCATTTCTTTGTTATATTTTACCCAGAGATGATGAAAGGATTCCCTTGCAGGATCGTGAGAACTTAGAAATCACGAAGTTGGCTTTTTACCTTTGGAGCTTTCATCCTCTGCTTCGCGGATCCATGAAGAGTCCTTTCGATTCTTGCCGGCTTTCCTCTTTGAGGGTCTCGATGTTTTTCAGGGTTCATCGAAATCAATTCGATATTCCATTCATGTCACCCTCTT
This sequence comes from Amborella trichopoda, assembly GCF_054954075.1. NCBI lineage: Eukaryota > Viridiplantae > Streptophyta > Magnoliopsida > Amborellales > Amborellaceae > Amborella > Amborella trichopoda. The sequence continues at coordinate 39,915,090 of NC_142344.1, read as the reverse complement.
ACATCTTTCTGAGTTGGTTCTGTTGCAAACCTGCGGGGTTTGGGAGGAGTCTTCATCCTCAGGGTATGCTTGTGGAGTAATATTGGAACTTGCAAGTACTTGTTTGTACTTGAGTGTTTTGCATTGAAAGCTCCTTCTTAGAGATCTTTTTAATCCTTTTACCCATGATGCTTTTTCAGGTTTTCTCCACGTCCATTTTTTTGTTGTTTTTATATTTTATTTTATTTTATTTTATCTTTCTTTGTGATGACTTTTTCAGGTTTTCACCATGTTTTTTAGCCTATTACGTGTAGTATTTTCTGAGATACATTGCATTAATGGGGTCGTTGAGTTCGTACCTCTCTTGATTTTTTATCTTATAAGAATTGCCTGCATGCATTTGGGTAACCACGAATGACCCCTCCCAATTAAGTTTTAACTTGCCTAAAGGGTGTGGATTTGTAAGAGTCTGGAAGATTTTATTGAGTACCATGTCTCCTTCTCTGAATTATCGAGGAACAATTTTTCTTTGGTATGCCCTCTTGGTTCTACGTGGGTAAGCAACGACATTCTGTGTTGCACAGAGTCATTTTTTGTCAAAATTAATGAGGGCAGCTATTCATTCTTCAATCTTTTGTTCCTCATGTGAATTTTTATGAATAAGGACTCGAAGAGATGGTATCTCAACCTTTATAGGTAGCACTGCTTCCATACCATACACCAATGAGTATGGGGTCATGTCAGTAGAAGTCTTCTCAGTTGTCCTGTAGGCCCATACGACATCATTTAGCTTTTCATTCCAATCTTTTCCACCTTCTATTATTTTGTTTATAATTCTGAGAAGTCCTTTATATGTGGCTTCTGCTTGTCCATTTTCTTAAGTTTAGTAAGGTGTGGAGAATTTCTGTGTTATCCCAAACCTTTTGCGCACCTTAGTGACCTTTCCATTTTTGAGATTGGATCCATTGTCAGTAATGATTGACCCAAGAACACCGAATCTGAATACAATATTGTTCTTTTTGAAACAGGTAACATGTTGGCCTTCAATTTTAACAAATGATGAGGCCTCTACCCATTTGGTGAAGTATTATGTAGCCGTTAATATAAAACGGTGGCTATTTGAAGCTTTTGGTGATATCATTTCGATGATATTATGACCCCACATGACGAAGGGCCATACGGGTGGTGTTGAGTTGAGTGATACGGACGGTACATGGATGAGGTCTCCATAGAGTTTACATTTGGGACACTTCTTAACGAACTTCCAGTAGTCTTCAGCCATGGTGGCCTAGTAATAGCCTTGACGCTTGATTTTCTGAGGTAAGGTGGCTGTCTCAGAATGACCTCCTTCATTGTGCCACTCTATTAGTACTTGATCAATTTATGACTGATCGAGGCATCATAGAATGATGTCATCGAATGACTTTTTGAATAAGAGATCACCTCTTACTAAGAATCCCATAAAAAACCTTCGAAGGGCTTCTTTATCCTTTTTTATGGCTCCTTCAAGGTATAAATCATCTTTTAGCTGGGACAAAACATCGTGGAACCATGGTTTTTCTTTTACTAGTGTATCTGATACCACGAAATATACTTTCCCATCATTCCCATTCTCTTGCCCTATTTATTTTTCAATCCTTGGTGGGCAAGGGTTTGTTTGTTCTTGATGTAGAATGGCAGCGTGGTGATTTTGCCACCTTACACAAAAACACCATTGAAAGTGGATGTTTTTAAAATCATGGGAAGTAACTTTTGAGGACTATATCTCACTCGTTCCAAGTCAAATCATGCTCAAATTTGGTGAACGTTTTGTTTGATAAAGATGGGTTGAGATTAGCCTCTCATGGTGGTCCTATCGTCTAGCTATAATATTGTCATGCCAGAATTATTGTGCCCACTTTATTTCCGCGATATACTAACCATCATGTCTAGCTAATCAGTATCGGTATTGGTGTCTAGTAGTAATCCCGTTGAGCTTGTCCACGTCAGGCCAATTACTCACTAACTTAGTCATTATGCTGATCTTCCTGCTTGGTCAAATTCTTCTCTCCCCCATCTTTCTTCTCTCATTCTTCTCTTCTTCTTTTGAATGTGCATGCTTGTGTACGTTCGCTAAAGAGGCAAGGTGAGGTCTGTTGACCCACCTGTCTTATAATATTTGCCATATGTGTGTGATTGCAGAAAACAGGAGAATACAAGCCAAGGGAGGCAGTTTCGAAGTAATTTTATTACTGGGGGGCTTTCTTCGTGATCTAAGAGGGCACCCACATGAGCCAGCATAAGTAAGTCGCTAACCCACCTTAAATTCCTCTCTCATCGGTTGGTAATACCTGCCCATGTTCTCGAACGAGGTTCTCGAGAGAGCGATCTCAAAAGTCTCGAGTCTCCCTAAGATCCGAGATGCATGCTGCCTGATCATCAAGATCCAGAGGTCGAGATCGAGGCACCTAATCAGCTTGGCGACTCCACTGGGGACTCACTACCTCTTAGTCGGGTCTGGTCATTCTTGTTTTGCTGGTTTCTTCTTTTATTATCTTTTTACACATCACTTATGGCTTGGGGGTTCTGTATCCCATTCATCCGGATCCCTGCATTCGTGAGTGTCCATAGAGAACAAGTTCCTCCAACTTCGTTCCCAACCATCCTTTTGAGCAAAGACCCCTTTTCTATCTCTCAGGTCTTAACCTGGATCGATGTAAGGAGGGACTTAAAGGTCCCTCACTCCCCATCTCCACGCTCTGGTGGAACCTTCACCAAGGCACCCTGCATCGGCGGCACCTCTGTTGCCACACACAACATGCACCCAGCCACTGGTAAGTCACTTGTCGGTCGTACTGTCGAGGTACACTAGAAGACTGCCCAGGTCCCTCTCTGCACAAGGCAAGAAATTTGCCATTGCTTCACCGGGTCGCCACAAGGTTACCCCCCACATTCCTGCACCACTACGAGTCTCTATCCCTAGAGGCTCAACACCTAGAGGTAGAGGCCCTATGGCCTCCACCTCTCACACACACCATATGGATTGGGGTCACCCACCCGAGCCACACCTTAGGGTAACTCTTATGCTACCTCAAGTCTGTGTCCATGATTGGACCTTCCAAGGCCAGGTCTTGTACACGCTGCTCATATGCATCTCACTACTCGGGGCAACACCATCATTACGCTCACTCAAGTACATAGGAGACGACCTCCTTGTCCTCCTACTTAGCACACGCAAGTGCACTCTGTAAGGGGCAGGCCTCCACTTGTCCTCTTACAGAAACTTGCTCGCAATCCTCGGCCTCTTAAGGCCAGATCACTTGCTCCAGCTTGGGCGGACCCTCAGTTCCCCAACGATCCTTCTTCAAGGGGTGCATGTGAGTCACCGGCAGAGACGTCTCCTCTCCCTCAACTCAAGCCTGCTCATGAGTCAACCCTTCTCCAGCCTGCTCCTCCTTCTCTGAACAAGCACCTCCTGCTTTGGTATTCGTAGACATTTCCCAAGAGTACCATCCTGAACCAGCTCCGTCACTTTGGTCGTGTCTCTGGAGCCCACAAGAGAGCTCGGGGCATTGACCTGATGAGAGATTGAGTCCTTCATCCTCCGCAGCCCAAGATTACCCCAGTCCCTGGCCCTCATCCCTTGCCGCACCCGATGGAGACGACTCTCTCTTACCAAGAAGATCGAATTAGCCACAGTTCCAATCATAGTTTTGGTGCGAGGTCCATCAAAGTCTCAAAGTTAATCATGATAGAGGTCTGCGAATTCTTACCAAGGAAGTGACCATGGCGGTCAAGGTAACTAGCTCTGATAACCCTCTCCACCTGAATCCCTTCTACCCTATTCAGATGACGAAGCCTAAAGAAGAAGAGCTCCCTGAACCATGCACTGTAGTTAGTGTCGTAGAAGATGATCCAGCCACTCAACAGCCACGGTCCCAGCACCCTCGAGAATCGGTCCTCACACTATCGGCATATAAGAGACGAGTTAAGTTGGGGCATGCTGGCCCCCTGCTGACCAAACTACCGCACACGACCTGTCAAGTTCGCAAGACCTCAGCTGCAACTAACGCTGATCTCCCAAGAGAAACAGTCAGTGTAATGGTTGTAAGTGAGCTTGGTGATTGCAAGAAGAGCGCATGAACAAATTCGAAAATATGGTGCACACAATGATGGAAAACATAGATCGTATAAATGCCGCACGCCAATCAGCTAACCATGAGGTCAATTCCCATCACTTAGATGGTGCACCTCCAAGGCTGCCCCTTCCCTCTGCCTCACAGGAGAATTCTATCCCTCACCCCATCTCTCAAGCAGACATTGATGTTATGGTGACCCATAGCGTAAAGAACTGACAAATGTCAGGGATACATGGTGCAACGCCTTATCAAAGGTCGTACCCTTCATATATCGACCAGATCCCATTTCCCTAAGATTATAAGAAAGGCAAGTTTCCTCTATTCAATGGAACCATGTCCTCAAACCAGCATATTGCCCACTTCCAGGCAGCATGTCGAGAAACAACACTTGATGGAAGACAATTTCTCTGTCAGTTTGTTGAAACCCTTGACGGCCCAACTTTTCAGCGGTATGCTCGACTCCCTCCGAACTCAGTACATGCATGGGAAGAGATGGAGAAACTGTTCTATCAGTGCTTCTATGAGGTCGAGAGAGAGGTCCAAACTATTGAGCATCTCACCCTGACTCAAGACCTCGATGAGCCCGTGGACCAGTTCATATCAAGATGGAGAAATTTTGTCGCTCGCCATCGCAATCCTATGCCTGAGAAGGAAGCCGTTCAGACTTTTGTGTAGAACATGCGACCTAAAATTGCTCTACATGTTGAGGCCTCTAATCCGACCTCCATGTCATAATTGATCCCTAATCAATTCGCATAGAGAGTCTATCACGCCACCATGGCGGGTCACGACAACCATATGCAAGCTCTGGAAACAATCGGGGCAATGGTAACCCTCGGACTAAACCCCAGGGTAGCCAACAAGAAGGAGTAATCAGTGCAACCATCACGGTTATTGATCCAAAGAAGGCTCCCTCCCAAACTTTGGACCTCTCTAAAGGGGTGAGAACAACAAAGACAATGCTCAAGGTAGGGAAGCAACAACAACCATACAATCGGGTACCCCCGCGAACGAATCTTAATCGGGATGAGTATTTCACCAGGCATAGGAACAAGGTCTACCCCTTTGAGAATGGGTTCCTGCACTGTTCCGATTATTATTGGAACAAAATATGATTCAGCTTCCAAAAGCCAAGTTCCTTGAGCAAGTTAGCCTTGACACTCAGGCGAATTATTGTGCTTACCATAGATAGATCAATCATACCACAGATGATTGCTACATGCTAAAAGATATTATCGAGGCCCTGATTCAGAAGGGTCAGATAAAGCTTGAAGAATTAAAGAAGGCCTTCAAGGCAACAGAAGCCTCCCTTGCAGTAACCATCCAAGAAGAAGATGAAGCCCCTGGTATTCTTCACGCTTTCTTTGTTATAATGCTTCATGAAATCATAACCACACTAAAGCCCGCAAGGCAGCCTCGACATCTTGCTTAGGGGACTGAGGACGGTTGGTTCCCATATCACCAAATAAGGGTCATTACCTGTGGGAATGCACCAGTTTCCATGATACATTCACAAAAAAAATGCAGGAATATCAGGAGTTTACAACGTCTCAGTAAGTGATCCCCAAGCCACTATTCCGTTAAGGCAAGAGGATCTCTCAACACAAGACTCTCCTAATAATGATTCAGACCCTACTGCTTCTCATCCATGGATAGTCCACCACCGGGCGAAGTAGACTCAAATCCTTAAGGCGAGAAGCAGTTTGCCAAGCCAGGGCTATTCACTAGCCTAGCGACATGAATCAAATACCACCTCAGAAATTCAGAAGGAGACGGGCACCAAAAGCTGCTCGCTGGAGACACAAGACTGCTCAACCCCTAGTTGAGCAGGAATTTCACAGGCCACTTCCCCCACTACCAACTTTATTGGACTTTATCCCTGGCACAATCCTCCTCCCTTCTCATAAAGAGGATGTTCCTGCACCAACATCTTCCAATTATAGCACGTTCAATGAGGGTGGCAACGTTAAAGGTACTCCCCAATGGTCTAAGCAAGGGAAAGACCTAAAAGACCCTCTGAACACATCCAACCCTGGTGATGACGCAAAAAGCAGCCCAGATAAGTTCGATGAGGGGAACAACCTTAAAAGTCCCCCACCTTCTAACTCTTCTCCTTCTTCTCCTTCTTCTGCTTCTTATCCTTCCTCCTCTATATCTCCTGCAGGTACAACCCTGATATGTCCTGACTTTGAGGCTCTCGACATAGAATTTGAAGGAATCAACATAAGTAGGATGCAATAGAAATGATTGAGACAGACCCTGACAAAGAAAGCAGAACTCTTAACAGTTGCTGATACCCTGGCGGCTCGAGCCAAAGCACAGCCATCCTCTTCAAAGAAGCACAAAAAGTCAAAGCCAAAGAAATCACAGTGGCCTCCTGAACCCGACTTGAGTGGAGACTGAAAGAATCAAGGGACAAAGTTTTATTCTCAGGAGGCTTGTCATATGGTGTAAATCTCAGGAGCATCACCCGACATGGGGTAGATAAATCTCAGATTGGGGAAGACGCTGCAACCTCCACTGCAAAAGGCACGCACCTTGAAGTTTCCTAGTTCGCCACTACTCCTTAATCCAAATACCATTCTGCCTATACTTCAGCTTCCTGGGCTCCTTCTTAATCCAAATACCTCAAACAAACCACCTATTCTCCAATTCCATGGCATACCCCCGGCACAATCGCCTCTAAAACCTCAAACCTCCATCACTCAAATCAAGCCCACCGTGCAATTAAGCCAACCAGTAGGCCAAAATAAACCTCTTCCACCCAAACCTGTTCCTCAACCCAATATACCGCAAAAACTAGTTGCAGGACTAGGAGCCCAAAGCCTTGAACAAGAAAAGGTGAAATATGATGTGATAGGAAATTTGAGGAATCTCACAGCTCTTCTCAACATCTATGATGCCCTTATGCTCTCATAGGATTACCGGATGGCTTTGGTTCAAGCCCTCTCTAACCCGGAGGTGTACGAGACTGAGGTAGAACCCATTGAAGTGGACCCGGTAATTTTAGGAGGATGTATGCCAATCACCTTTTTAGAGGACGATCTGGAATTGGGTGAAGAGTTTCATAATCGCCCACTCTTTGTCATTGGAGAATTACATGCATGCCCCATCTACCGAATTATGCTAGATGGACGGTCAGAAGTCAACCTTATCCTAAGGAGGATCCTTACTCGATTGGGGTTAGGGTCCGAAGATCTTACTTCGACCCACATCACAGTTTGTAGACACCCCATTTTAAATTTGGTATATTCTATGGTTTACTAAACCTTTAGGATCACACTTAACCTAGTAAAATCAAATCCATAGTTCACATAACCTACCTTGTGATTCAGAATCAGCTTGCCAGCCCAGAACCCTGCAGAAACCCTGTTTTGACACAGATTTCTGTAAACACCCTGTTTTACCAAACAAATCATTAAACAGTTTTGACCCAAAGTTTCTCTAAGAGCTTCAAACGAGGATGAAGAAGACACCTACATTAAAAAACATCAATTTGGACAATTTTTAGTTTGGGTGACACCGGGCGTGGCACCCAGGCGACACAAGGTGTGTCACCCAAGTCATCTTGCAATTGCCCTGTTTTACCAAAAAAATCCTTAAAAATAGTAAAAAAAACTGTTTTGACCCAAATATTTTCTACTAACTTCACAAGAAGTTGTGGAACACACCAAAGGTGAAAAATCTCAATTTCAACCAAAATTCATGTGTTCGACATGGAGCATGCCGCCCAAGCAAATCCACCCAAGCGACACGCCCAGTGCCGCCTAGTTTCGATTAAGCCCAAATCGAATTTTGACTTTTTCAATTTACTTGGGCGACACGATCCATGCCGATCAAGTACGTGATCCTCAAAATATGCATCTTTGACCAAGAGATTTGCTTGTTATGCATGCATATCCTTCCCAACAAGATTTCACCCCTATAAGGCCTCTTTTTGAGGTCATTTGTGGGGAGATAGAGAATACGATTAGAGATAAAGAGAGAAAAACCTTGAGAGATAGAGATGGAAACTCGAGAGCTTTAAAGAGATTAGAAACCCTAGAGATAGCTTTAGGAAACCCCCAGCCTCCTGAAACTTCAACCCTTAAGCCTGAGAGAGCCTAGACCTAGCACAACCACCCTATACTGAAGAGACTTGCTGGCTAATATCCGGATCAGAGAGACAAAAGAGGACTAGTTCTGATATAGGCGAGCCCGAGAAGGATCGGGAGTCTCGGGACATCCAACCCAGTTCGGTATCATTTTCTTCCATTATATCTATTTTGCTTTTATTGTTTTCATTTCATTTTAATATTTTCAGCTACATAAAAATCATATTTTGTATTGTCTTGGATCATGCTGGCACTGTCACATATCTGAGAGTAGATTTGCTCATTTCTGGGTAGATCTGGCCTCAGGTCTGAGTTCGATTTGTCCCACTGTCTTTACCATCTTACCACATCATTTTTACCAGTTTAAGGTGTCAATATCCTAGAGATCTTCATCAGAAGATATATTAGATTTTTTTCATCGTAAACAGTTGGGCGCCCACCATGGGGCATTTCGAGCCTGATCCAAGCTTCGAATTACGATTTTTATTTGCTATTTCTCATTGTTCTCTATCATAAAATGTACCAAGAATCTGCAGTATCCAGGATCCATGGTTTTCATGCTCCAAAACCCTGATTTTTCTAGGTGACACCAGCCATGTCTCCTGGCCGACATCACCAGTGCCGCCCCAGATCCAGGGCGACACTCCCTGTGTCGCCTAAAATCAAAAGTTTCAGAATCCTTTGAAACTTTGCAAATCTGTTTCTGGGATTCTCTTGTGACTCCACAAAACTTTAGAGAAAAATAAAGTTTTTAAAAATACCAAAAAAATATTTTACTATTCTTTCTACACTATTCTACTTTACTCTGTTTTAATTTACTTCATCAAAAATAACATGTTTTCATACTTCTTCCAAGTTTAAGTAGTCTTATTTCACTAAGATTAATAAGATAAAAATATAAAATAAAAATATAAATAAAAAATTGTTTTTGGGTGACATTGTTTACCTTATGCGACACGAGAAGTTTCGCCAGGCGACACAAGACGTGTCACCCAAGCGACACGGGTCATGCTGCCAAGGTCAAGGACGACACGCCCTCTGGTGGCCCCCGTTTCCCAAGTCCAATTTTTTTGAAATTTTGCAAGCTGGGTCTTGAGACTCTCTTATAACTATCCATAAAATTTCAGAGCAAAATAAAATTATTAAAAATACCAAAAAAATGTTTTACTGTTCTAACTACACTGTTCTACTTTACTCTATTTTAATTTATTTCATCATAATTTTTTTTTTTTCATACTTCTTCCAAGTTTAATGTAGTCTTATTTCATCAATATTAACAAGATAAAAATATTAAAAAAAAAAAAAAAAACCCGCAAGGGCGACACTGGTAGTTTCGTTCAGGTGACACCACCCTTTCACTTAACTGAAAGTGTCCTAGAAAAACTCTTAGACCCCACATTCCCATTCCAGGGACTTTTGGTTCCCTGTTGACCAAGTTTTGACTTAAAATAAAATTTTTTAAAATTTTAAAAATTATTTCTCTTTGGATAGGCCTGTGTTATTTCTTACTCTTTTATTTTATTTTAGTTTGTTAATTTTGATTAAAACCATGTTTTCCATGCTTTCATCATGCTTAGGTTAACTGTATTTCATCGAGGTTAAAAAATATAAAAAAAATTAAAAAAATAAATATACATCGAGGGCTGCTTGCACCCTCCTTAAAGCATGTCCCGTTTGAGGCACCATTGACTCGGGCCGCGCTCGACTTAGCATGGACCGTGCCTAGTTTCATTATTCTGACTTTACCTTCTTAAGGGTTGCTTACCCCTCCATCTATATGAGAGAGTTTTGCCTCGAAGCGCGCATCGCTAAGAACGATCAGTGTCTAGCGCTCACTTATTTCCTTTCTTGTTTTGTGTGCATTATGTTCTTGACTTTATTTTAATTGCGTGCTTATTTACACACTCTAGCACACACCGGACTGGGAGTGCCCGGGAAACTAGCAAACAAATATTTCAAAAATCCTCAAAATCCACATTAACGGCATGAGGGGAACCTAGCTTTGAGAGTCGAGGTAGTTGGGATTCACGTAACTCTAACTGTGAGAGGCCCTCCATAATCCTTTGCCTCAAAGCAACTCCGCGTATAGTAGGACCTGATGAACATTCTATAACAGGTGGCCAGGACCTATGTGGTGACCTATATCAGCTTAGCTACATTTCAATAGTTAGGAACCCACTCTCAAGCCAAGCCTACCTATAATACTAGGCCAAAAATTTTCGTGTGCTTGATTGCTTATTTCCCTTGATTAATCTTAGATCCCAGTCCAGATCCGCTTTTAGTCTGAGCTGGACTCTCTGGGTCCAAGTTCAAGCTTTACCCAGCTTAGCCCAGGTCTGAACCAGGTTCGCCTTGATCCGAACTTAGGCCCCCTTTGGGTCCGAGCCAAATGCCCGTTCCTAGCTCATCTCTGATCTAGTCCGGGTCCATACTAGATCTGATCATCAAAATTCTCTAGGTTCGAGTCCAGGCTTGTACCCAGTCTAGCCCAGGTTTGAACCAGGTTCACACTCAAGTCCAAACCTAGGCCCCTTCTTGGTCCAAGTCGAAGGCTCGTTCCTAGTTCATCCTTGATCTAATCTGGCTCCACACCTTGTCTGATCATCAAAACTTGTTAGGTCCAAGTTCAGGCTTATATCTAGCTTAGCTCAGGTTAAAGCCAGGATCACACCCAAGTCCAAACCTGGGCTCCCTTTCGTCCGAGCCAAGGGCTCATGCCTAAACCAACTTTGATCTAGTTCTGGTCCACATCTGGTCTGATTATCACAATCCTTTTGGTCCAAGCCCTGGCTTGCACCCAGCTCAGTCCAGGTCCATACCAAGCTCACACCCAGGTTTGAACCCAGACCCACTCTTGGTCCGAGCTGAGACTCGTACCCATCTAGTCTAAGTCTAGGTTCTAGCATAGGTCTAAGCATAGAGTTGTCTCTAGGGCTAGACTAGGCTTACCCTAGTTCAGGGTTCAAACCAAAACCCATTGAGTCTAGCATCCAGTCTAGTCTTAGCCTAGATCTTACTTAGGGATTTGCCTCTAGAGTCATAATAAGTCTACCATGAGGCGTCGAGTCTAGATCTCACCAAGTCTAAGAATCATGATACATGATCATAGCAGAGCAAGGTCCAACCTTATGGGCCCAGCTCAGTCTAGATCCAGAGAACCTAGTCAGTCTAAGAGGTATCATCATAGTGCTCCCTAACAAATCATCAATACCACTCGTATTAGTGAGCCGACTCTCGACTCGCTTAGAGCCAAATCTAGCCATCCAAGCCACCTCAAGGCCACCCTTTAGAAGTCTTGAGCCAACAGGTTGGTAAGGTTCATAACACCTTGAATAGTCAAGGGGTCAGACTGGGGCAATCCTCCAAGACATAGAGATTAACCTCAAATCCAGTCAGCACAACATGAATAAGGCCCTGACCCAAATCTCTGAGTCAACCGATCTCAGCCATGTGAACCCTGATGGTCAATTAGCAGCCCAACATTCCAGTCTTGACAATCAGTCTACCCAAGGAACCCATCACCAGTGAAGGTCAGGGTTTTGACCTAACTTGATATAAAGACAATCATAAAGTGCATGCTTAATTTCAAGACCACCTCAACAGAGGATACACAATCCAGCACATTAAATCTAGGAAAGTTAGGTCAGAAGCCCAAGCCATAAGCTAAGTCCTACATTTTGGCTCAAACCAGGATGATCCTAGGGCTGTTTGCCTACAAATCGAGGCCACTACGAGCCAGGGGACTAGTTCTAATCATCACTTGAGCCCAAGGCTACCTAAATGGCAGACTCCCTCTAGTAGTAGTCATGACATTCTTTCACTCTTTTAGTCCAATGCTGAGGCAAGAGAATACCTTAACCCTAGGGATAGATCATCCAACCAAGGTCAGGGTTAGGTAGACCTAACCGCCAAAGGTTAGAGGTCTAGTCTTCATAACAGCTTGAGTTATCCATCCTAGTTAAGTGGTGATCCTATCCTGCTGGCCTCCTTGAATGGCCAAGTTGTTCAACCTCCGAGTAATGGGTATGCTCTGACCCAATTCAACTCGGGTGAGCCAATAAGCCGACAACCGGCACATCAAGTTCAATACAATCCTCAAGCTCATTCCTTGGTGAAACCCGCTACATGGGCCCAATAGCCGGTTCATATGAGTCACATTGTTTGAACATATTTTTCATCACCTTTATCCCTGGTAGGAAGCAAGTCAATAAAGCCTACAAAACAGTGGAAATTACCGAAAGTGTTTGACTGACCCCAGAATTGGTCAAGATCAATATCAACACTCCAAAAGACCACCTATCAAGTTTCGTCGTATTCCAACAAGTTTAAGGCAATGAACACAAAGGAATAGTTTACGAAAAAATCGCCTCTGGTACCCTACAACAAGAACTATATTGTTAGTGTCTCCAATCACCATGGGGACCACCTCCATTTGATCGGACATGGTCGAAAATCCCTATGGGCCAAGTTTCAGCTTAATCGGATACTCCAGAACAAAGATATGAGCAAAACATTAAAACAAGAGAGGCTACACACTATTCCCGTGTGGCCTCACTACACCAAAAAGCCATTTAAGTTGCCTGTTTTACAATCACGGGCAGTAAATTTTGAGGCCCGTAACTCACTCGTTCCAAGTCGAATCGCTCTCAAATTTGGTGAGCGCATTCCTCTCATCAAGACAAACAATTTGATATGTGGCACACCCCGAGACGATGTCCGAGCAGGAAGAAAAACAGGAGACAAGTTGCTGATCCATAAAGAAGTTGCAGAAAATTCAGCGACACGCCTCGTTCGATAGACCAAATCACGATGCTCACGGACGAAACGACGCGAAACCAATTCCAACGTGTGTGTAAGGTCCAAGGCTATTATCGTTCCAAACGTCGTACATGATGGACGGTCAGATTCCATGCACGAAGCTGTCGAAATGACTAAAATTCTGACTGTCAGATTCCAAATTTCGGCCACAACTCAAAAGTTGTGAAATTCTTGTTCGGGCTTCAAATCGCGTCTTATTTGTTACTAGGTGATCGTGACAGGATGCTTAGTGCATTACGACAAGGAAATCATAGATAAACATTAAAGAACGACCGCATCATCGACCCAAAGTTTCAAAGATTCAAACAAATTTCAAGTCTCATGAACATGGCTAAAAAATATGACTCATGGCTTGAAGTTCGTATCAAAACGAATGCCATGTCGAGCCCTACAAGAAAACAATAATCTTTTGATTAAACGGGTATCAGAACACCCACGGGTCAGCCATGGGAGATCACACAAGATCTCGGGCAGCAGCAGAGACTGTTATGAAATTCCACACATTGTTAGGCAGGGGCAAAACAATCCTTTTACACCAATTTTTAGAATTTCTTTTAATTCAATTAAATCTTAGTTTTCAGTAATTAGGTCAAATTTTGATCAATCCACCCATGTTTGGGCACAATTCTATATAAATAGGCACGGCTTCATTGTAGACATGACCCTTCAGCCTTCAGTTGATTCTTTGAAGATTGAATAAAAATTTGGATTCCTTGCTTAAGTCTATGAGTATATCTTGGAGAGAGAGAGAGAGGAGAGAGAAGTAAAGGGCCTGTACCCTTTTAGCAGGTAACTTTTTCTCTCCTCTCCCTCTCTCTATCTCTTTCTCTCTTCTCTCTCTTCGCTCTTTCTATCTTTCTCTCTCTTATCTCTCTTCTCTTTCTTCTCTCTCTTTCTCTCTCTTTCTCTCTCTTTCTCTCTCTTCTCTTCTCTCTCTCTCTGTTCTCTCTTCTCCCCCTCTTTCTCTTTCTCTCTCTTCTCTCTCTTCTCTCTCTTCTCTCTCTCTTTCTCTCTTTCTCTCTCTTTTCTCTTTTTCTCTCTTTTGTCAACTAGGGAGGCCTTACGCCAGTTGGTCTTCTTTATCTTCTTTTGACAACTGGCGAGACCTAGCGCCGAATGGTCTTCTTTATCTTCTTCTGATAACTGGCGAGATCTAATATTGGTCAGTCTTCTCTATCTTCTTCTGTCAACAGGTGAGACCTAACACCGGTTGATCTTCTATATCTTCTTCTATCAACTGGCGAGACCTAACACCAGTTGGTCTTTTCTATCTTCTTCTGTCAACTGGTGAGGCCTAGCATTGGTTACCCTCTTCTCTCTTCTTCTATCAGTCGGTGAGACCTAGTGCTAGTTAGTCTTCTCTCTCTTCTTCTATCGGTCAACAAGACCTAACGTCAGTTGGTCTTCTCTCTCTTTTTCTAACAGTCAGTGAGACTTAACACCGATTGGTATTCTCTCTCCTCTTTTATCAATCAACGAGACCTAACGTCGATTAGTCTTCTCTCTCCTCTTCTAACAATCGACAAGACCTAGCACAGGTTGGTCTTCTCTCTCCTCTTCAAACAATCGGTGAGACTTAATGTCGGTTGGTCTTCTCTCTCTTCTTCCATCTGTCGGTGAGACCTAGTGTTAGTTGGTTTTCTCTTTCTTCTGTTATCAGTCAATGAGACTTGGTGCCGGTTGATCTTCTCTCTCCTCTTCTATCTGTCGATGAGACCTAACATCGAGTGGTTTACTCTCTCTTCATCTACCAGTTGGTGAGACTTAGCACCAGCTGGTTCTCTTCCTCTCTCCTCATCTGACACAGTCGGCGAAGCCTAGAGTCGACTGCTTCCTCTCTCTCTCATCTCCCGAAATAGTTAGTAATATCTAACGTCGACTGCATCTCTTCCGTCGTCTCTTCCTTCTTCTCTCCTTCCGTCTATCCCCTTCTTCTCTCTCACCATTCCTCGGTTACTCTTTCGATCGACCAAGAGGGATTGAGGTTAGCGTCTCATGGCGGTCCTATCGTCTAGCCATAATGTTATTGCGTCAGGTTAGCTTGGCCCGCTTTACTACCACAACAGACCGATCATCGTGGTTAGCTAGTCGATATTGGCAATAATGTCTAGTAGCGATCCTGTGTGCTGATCTCAGTTACCGAGCCTGTTTTGCTGCCATGTTACGTCAATTATCCACCAGCCTAGTCACTGCTCTGATTTTCTCACTTGGTCGAATTCTTCTCTTCCCCCTATCTTTATTTCTTCTTTTTGAATACGCATGCTTGCTTATGTTCATCAAAGAGGAAAAGGGTGAGGCCTGACCCACCTGTTGCATAACCTCTACCATATATGTGTGTGATTGCAGGAAAGCAGAAAATAAGAAGAATATGAGCCAAGGGAGGAGATTTCGAACCAGTTTCATTACTGGAGGGCTTTCTTCGTGATCTAAGAGGGTGCCCACACGAGTCAGCCTGAGTAAGTCCCGAACCCACCTTTAAATTCCTCTCATCGGTTGGTAACACCTGCCCCTGTTTTTGAACTAGGTTACCGAGAGAGTGATCTCACAAACGTCTCGGGTGTCTCTCGAAACTTGAGACACATGCCGCCCTATTCTCTAAGGATCCGCAAGGCGAGATCGAGGTACCTAACCAGCTTGGTGACTCCACTGGGGAGTTACTACCCCTTAGTCGGATCGTTCTTGTATGGCTAGTTTCTTCTTTATCCGCTTTCACTTATGGTTGTTAGGTTCTGTAACTTATTTATCTGGATTGAGGATTTTCTTATCCCCTTATTCGAGAGTGTCCTTAGGGAACAAGGTCCTTCGACTTTATTCACGACCATCCTCTTGAGCAAAGACCCGTTGTCTAGCTCTCAGATCATAACCTGGATCGGTGTGAGGAGGGACTTGAAGGTCCCTCAGTCCTCATCTCTTCGCTCTGGTGGAAACTCTACTAAGGCGCCTTGCATGTGCAGCACTTATATTGCCCCACACAACATGCACCCAGCCACCGACAAGTCACTTGCTGGTCCTATTTCTGAAGAACACTGAAAGGCTGCCCAGTCCCTTTTTGTAAAAGGCAAGCAAGCTGCCATTGCTCCTATGGGTCGCCATAAGGCTAACCCCGGACCTTTGCCTCTGTGTACGAACCCTCGAGGTGCGGACGCTCGGAGTAGTGAAGGATCACTAAGGGTTGCCTTGCGACAAACCTCAGGAGCGATGACAGTTTGCTTGCATTTCGCAGGGATGGACAGGGCAGCCTTCCGGCATACCGTAACAATATGACTGGCAGGAGATTTGCCAGTAGCAAGGCGTGCGACAACAGGAGTGTTTCCCATGCTAGGGGCCTTGGTGGAGAGTCCACCAGGGCGAGAAAGCGGGGAGACAGAGACCTTTAAGTCCCCTCTCACACTGATCCAGGTGAGAACCTAGGAGCCGGATCATGAGTCCTGACTCAGAAGGAGAGTAGGGAAGGAGGATTGAGTGACTCGCTTCCCAAAGATAGCCACGAATGCAGGGATAAGGAAGTCCCCAACCCGGATAAATGGGTTGAACAACCCAGGTGCCATAGAAGTAAGTGCAGAAACTGAAAAGGAAATTAGTCAAATAAGAGCGAACCGACTAAGGGGTAATTAATCCCCAGTGGAGTCGCCAAGCAGGTTAGGTGCCTCGATCTCGCCCTCCAGATCTAGGTGATCTAGTGACACGTGTCTCAGGTTTCAAGTGAACCCAAGATTTGAGATCGCTCTCTTGAAACCTTGCTCGAGGGCAACGGCATGTATACTAACCAATGAGAGAGGAATTTTAGGTGGGTTGGGACTTTCTCGGGCTGGCTCGCATGAGCGCCCTCATAGATCACGAAGAAAGTCTCCCTTGACCTGTAATCCTCTTATTTTTTTTGCACAACACTTCTATAGTTAATTTGTAAGACAAGTGGGTCGAAGGGACCACCCTTGTCATAGGGCAATGAACGTTCACATGAGAAGGCGATGAAGTGCAAGGTTCAGTGAAAGATGGAAATGAGAAGAAAGCTTGACGTGGGGGTGAGACTAGCATGACAATCCGAAATTATCGGCACGGAGTGGTAGCAAGACAGGCATGGTTCTCAAGACCAGTCTGGCAGAAATACTACTCAAAACTGAGCTAGGCATGTATGTGATAGGCTAGGTCTACCCTCAGTCAAGTGAGAGGAGAAAGAGGTGAAGAGGACAGAACGAGACGACAAAGAGAAGCGGAAGTCTGGACGTCAATAGGCATCGCTGTGGGTATTAAAAGGAGACAGCACATCCCTTGTGGACGGCGCTAGCTCCTGACAAGGCATACAGTGATAGCTTCTCCTAGGTCGCGCGGCGATAAGCACGGGGCACAGGGGGAACAACGACCAGCACCGGGCAGGCGGAGGAGGATCACGGATGCCGCCATCTTTGCTAGACGTGCAGTAGGGGAAGACCCCTACAGATGGCAACAAGCTTCACCATCTGGGTTCTTCGCAAAGACGTCACAGCTGCATCTGTGGGCGATGAAAGGCGGTATCATCTACAGATTTCACTGAAAGAACGAGACAAATGAATAGTAGGGGAGGGGAACTCTTGCATGGTGCTGCCATCGTCGTGCCCAACCTGTGGGACCAAGGAAGAGGCATGCAAGGCACTGCCACTGCCGTGCATGACCTCTGCAAGGAGCTTAGAAGAAGAAGGGGGAGAAGAGAGAGAGAAGAAGAAAAGACAAAGAAGAGAGAGAAGGTTTACGTCAACCCTAGGGGTACCACTCAAAACATTTCCCTCGCCTTACTCTCTCTCTCTCAAAAGTGACACCACAATGGTAAGAAAGAGAAACTTGTATTAAGTGAAAACTCTATCTTGTGTGTGTATGTGCCTCTTCTCTCTTTTTGCATACAATGATTGTACGTATATATGCCCTAAACATGGGCGGATGATCAAAATTAACCCTAATTGGTGAAAATTAAGATTAAATTGAATTAAAAGAAATTAGAAAATAGGTTGCCAAATGGCAGGTTTGGCCCTTCCTATCAAGCCATAGAATTCCATAACAATCTCAGTGTTGCCCTAAGACTTGTGTGATCTTGCATGATTGATCCGGGGTTGTTTTGATGCTTGGTTGATCGTACGATGATTGTTTTCTTGTAGGGATTGGCATGGCGATCAATTTGATACCAACTTAGAGTCATGGATCATGTTTTTTGTGCAGAATCATGTGACTTGAAATTTGAATAGATCTTGAAACATTGGATCGATAGTGTATTCGCTCCTTGATGTTTTTCTTTGTTTTCTTCGCTAAATCACACTGAGCATGCCACTACGATCACGAGGCACCAAATGTAGCTCGATTCCGTGGTCGAACGAAGATTTTGTGAGTTTGAAATTTTGGTCGAAATCAAGGATTCCGATGACGTAATTTGTAGTCTCTTCCTTGGCTTCATGTGTAGAATCCGACCGTTAATCATGTACAGGGTTCTAGTCAGAGATGGCTTGAGACCTTACGCTCATAATGATCGCGAGTGGCGTGATTTGGCCACTCGAGGGAGGCATGACGCTGCTGAATTTCCTTTACTTTTCTTCATGGATCAGCAACTTCTCTCTAGCTTTTCTTCACGCTCGAGTATTATCACGGGGCGTGCCACATATCGAATTGCTCGTCTTGAGTAGATGAACATGCTCACCAAATTTGAGAGCGATCCAACTTAGGAAGAGTGAGATATGACTGTCGAATACACTGGTCGTGATTGTCCCTTCAATGATGTAGTGTTACAGGGTGGCCGCACGGGAATAGCGTGTGGCTTCTCTTGGTTTACTCTTTCACCTATAACGTCATCCTGGAATATCCATTTGAGTTGAAACTTGACCCTTGGGGGTCTTCAACCATGCCGGATCCATTGGTGGTGGTCCCACAACAATTTGAGATGCTGAAAATGTTTCTCTATGTATAGGGGTCCGTTTTAGGGTACTAGAGGCAAATTCTGTCGGAACTGTTTCTCAGTCTGCACTACCTTAGACATGTAAAAATGCGACGAAACTTTCCTAAAGACTCTTGAGGGACCTCATGAAGATCTTGACAAATTCTGGGGCTACTATGAGACTGTCCAAATTTCCACTACTTGCTAGGCCTTTATTGAGTGGGAGCCCCATGTTGATGAAAAATACGTTCCAACAGTGCCGACCTCTCCTTCCCTTTGAAGGTTCTTCACGTTAAGGATTTTGTAAGATGACTCAGCCATTATAAAGCCTAAGGACTCACTACCACCTGCGAATCACTAAGACACTAGCTATTGCCGTGTGTGAAAAGATACTGCCTAGCGCCTGCTGTGTTCGTCGAAGCCCAGTGTGGGCTATGTCTTCAAATGCTACAGACGCTTGTATTAAATAAAGTTCAACACTGACTATTTTCTTTGAGGCCTAGCGCTGGCTATGTTCCTTACGGCCTAACGCCGGCTATGTTCTCGATGGTCCAGTGCAGGTTGTGTTCATCAATGTTTAGCGCCAGATGTGTCTATAAGAACTAACACCGATTGTGTTTTCAAAGGACTATCGCCACTTGTGTTCAAATCTCATGCACGTGCCATAGATTGTGCTCGAGCCCTGGTGTGCCGCTTGACAACTGCTGGCTGTGATGTAGTCTGACGCACGTCCTCGCACGTGTGGACTGGCAGTTGTTCACCTCCCAGCGACTGTTCACTGCCAGTGACCGTTCATTCCCCATGACCTCTTGGTTTCTTGTTGGAAACCCACTATCGCACCCACCCCTCTCCTTCCTTCACACCATCGAAAAACCCCAAAAAACTAGTGGAAGTCCAGCGGCAATACTTTGCTACACCCCTTTTTTCTTTCCCTGGTACTAAAAAACAACAGCCGGAGTTCCTCACTATAGGTCCCGATGAACTCCCTGCTTTCCATACTCAAGCAGCGACCCTTCCCACTGACTCCTGTAAATGCTCCGTTGCTCTCTCCTCTTAGCCAGAACTTTCTCCTGCTTGCCAGCAAACTTCACTCAAATACCCTGCGTTCTTATTGAAGTTCTCGCTTAAAGCCTCTCTACCTTACTATTAAAGAACTTTTTACCTTAGCCATTTTTACCTTCGGTAAAACGGTAAGAATGGGGTTTACCCCTTTATATAGGTGAAGCTTCCCTGAAGTGCCCCTCACAATCGATGAATGCCAGTCAGGTCTTTGAAGACCAAACGGCGATGGCCTGAAACGGGTCGAGCCAAGCCTGGGGCCTGAGAGAAGTTTACCGCCACTTACGAAATCTCATGCATCAGAGATCAAGATTGGGTCTGGCTCTGGCCCGAGGTCTGAACACAGGTCACTGCCGTTTGTGTAATTCATGCCTAACATCCGCTATGTTCTCAATGGCCCAGCACCGGCTGTGTTCACAATGGCCCAGCAACGACTTTATTCTCGATGGCCCAGCGCTGGTTGTGTTCTCGATTGCCCAGCGATGACTGTGTTCTTGATGGCCAAGTGTCGACGGTGTAATCTCTGCCCTGCACCGGCCATGTCGTCAAGAGCCAGCGTCGTCTGTGTAATCTATGCCTAGCGCTGGCTGTGTTCTTAAGTTTACTACCATGTGTGCTGCTACTGCGCATGCTAGCACCGTGTGTGTTATCACAGCTTGTGCTGACGCTGCAATGCCTACTGCCGTTCAATTCTACTGTCGTGTGTGCTACGCTCCCCAAGCTAATGTCATGCATGTGCTTGCGTCTGGTTTCCGCCATATGCGTCCTACCACTATCCCCTGTAGAGTTACACCCAGACTGTGATTTGGCATCCTCAATGGAGTCAGAAGCCATTGTCCCTCACTTCCAATACGAATCACACCTGTACTGCAGGCCATTATTCGTAGTGGAGTTAAGGTGGTTCTTACTTCTACAACCCCCAGTGGGTCTGTTTCATAGGAAACCATTAGCAATCTTATCCTCAGGGAGTCAGGATACCTATTCTCCATGGAGTCTCATTTTTCATCCCAGGGAGTCATACTTGCCCCCAATCCATTGTGAAATATGTTTCCATTTACCATCTCCTTCTAAACCCCCAGCCAACCAATTTATCCCCATGGAGTCCGATTGTCATTCATGCTTCTACTCCCCATGAAGCTACACCTACATGCCCATCCACACAATGGTCTAGTTGCACGACCATAAACTACATGGTCTATGCTACATGACTCTAAACTGCATGGCCACGGTCCAAACTATACGACCTTAAACTGTAACAGAGGTCTAGCTGCACGACCTCAAATTACAAGGTCCAGCTATATGACCTTAAACCATAGTGCACGTCCTGGCTACATGACATTAAAAGGCTTATCACAAAAATCCAAACTATATGACCTTAACATGAATGGTCCTAGTTGCATGACTCTAAGCTGCATAGCCACGATCCAAGATATATGACCTAAAATATAGTGCATATCCTCGCTGCATGATGTTGAGCTGCTTTGCACATGTTCCAGAGGCATGACTTTAAACTTGCCCCTACACACGTGCATGTGCCTTTTACGTGCGTCTTCACGCATGATTTCCCTAACAGACCCAATCCTGTGCACACCATCTTCATCAAACCCCCATTATATCCATTTTCCTCCATTACCATTCATCATTCCCCAGTCAATTTCACCCGCGCTCACAAAATGGCGAGTCATCCCACCATTCATACATCATTCGTCTTTTGCATGCAGCCTCGTGCCATCTCCCTAAAGTGAGTCAAACCACCACCATACCCACTCCATGGCCTCCACATACTGTCATCCATCTCCACCACGGTTCAAGCCATATGACCCTAAATGACGTTAAAAGGCTTCGCGCAGTTCTCGAAGGCATGACCCTAAACATGCCTTTACAAAAAAAGATAGAAAAGAAAAAAGAATAATGGGCATGGTGTACACCTGGTCAAAGTAAAAATGATGGACAGGCATGGTCACAAAACCATGAGTAAGAGAGTTATGTGAAAATAAAAACCCAGGCATGGTGAAAGCCCAAAAAGGGCACCGTGAGTAAATATGGAAGAAAATGTTAGATATGGCTGAAAGGTCATGGGTAAAAGAGCCCCGAATAAAAGGAAGTTGGTGAAAACTGTCTCTACGGTACCACTTCCCAAGTCCAAGTGAAAATCCACAAAGGATGCTTTGACCAATAAGCATGTTGATGCAGCATTAGCCTCCAGAGGTAGCTTCAGCCCACATTCAAAAGAAAAATCCCTAGTGTCACAGTACTAGGACCCAAAAATATGAGCATCGAGCAAGATTCCGACAGTCAGGGTCCATTTGCAAAAGGACTCGAAGGACAGAAGACTCATCAAGAAAGCAAGACAAGTCTCATGAAGAAGAGCACCATTCCCACGAAGTCACTGATGCACTCCAAGATTATGAAGATGCCAAAAGAAAGACAAGTCAGCCAAGCCCTGGACCTGTTATGTAGCAACAGGATTGAGTCCTCAGGAGACATCTTGGATGAAGAAGAGAGGTGCCTGATTGTTAAAACTGCAAGCAGTAGGTAGGGGTATACCCAAAGCCAGTCACCTCGATAAACTGTGGTACCCTGCATGCTAAGGACATTCTGCTGCGCAACACAAACGGACGCCAACCAAAGGCCCTTCAGCAGATCATCCAGAACCAACAACAAAACAAAGAAACCCAGACCAAATGGGAAGAGTGCCCTAAAGTATGGCACTTGGCCGTCAAACAAGCTTGATTCTAACCAATGAGGTCCGTAAAAAATCTTCAGCTGTCAGAATCACAAACAGTCCCTTGAGGGTGAGGACTTCGACAGAATACCTCAAAAAAGTCTCTTCTCCCCCCTAAATTCTCCATGGATGGACCTTCACATTGCATCCAAACATCTGAGCACCCGAGTTACAACATTGGGTGGACATCTCCCCGGCATTCACGTGATCTTATGGCTAAGAAGGAAAAAGTAATAAAGCCGAGAAAATTTTCTGAATGTTATCCTTCTCTCTTCTCTCAAAGCACAACATTTGATGAGGCAAGCTATTCGAAGACATTTCTCAACACCTTAAGTCCCCGATACGAAATAAAAGAGGAAGTCAGTCAATAAAGCCCTGACATACAGTGGAAATTTTGACAGTCTCATAATTTCCCTAGAATGAGTGAGAATCCTCCTAAGTGCTCCAAAAGGCTACCTACCAAGTTTCGTCGCAATCCGACATGTCCAAGGTAGTACAAGTAAAGAAATAGTTTCAGAAAAATCGACCTCTAGCACCATGAAACGGACCCTGTAACTAGAACTCTATTTTTTGGTATGTCAAATAGCTGTGAGAGTACTACCATTAGATCTCTGGTCGAAAACCCGTAGGGGTCAAGTTTCGACTTAAACAGACATGTCAGGATAAAGTTGTGGGTGAAACATTAAAAAGGGGTGAGCTGCATACTATTCTCATGAGGCCTCCCTGCACCAAGTCACCATTAATGGTGACTGTTTTCACAATCACGAGCAGCAACTTTGGAGACCCATATCTCACTCATTTTGAGTCGGATCACGCTCAAACTTATTGGAGCATGTTTGTCTCGTCAAGATGAGCGTTTCGATATGTGGTATGCCACGTGATGACGCCCGAGCAAAGAGAAAAGTTAGAGAGCAGTTGATGATTCATGAAGGAAGTTGCAGGAAATTTAGCAGCGAAACATCTAGCTCAAGCAGCCATATCATGACGCTTGTGCATTGGATTGATAGGAGACCAGTTCCATCGAGTGCGTAAGGTCTAGGGCTACCATTGGTCTGAATCCCCGTGTGTGATGGTCGGATTTCATGCACGAAGCCGATAAATTTTCTATAAATTTCGACCATAGGAATTCAAAATCCGACCAAAAATTCAAGACTGCAAAATCTTCATCCTAGGACAAAATCGAGCTGCGTTTGTCGCCACACGATAATGACGGCATGCTCAATGTAATACAACGAAGAAATCACGAAGAAACATCAAGATATGGGAACACTATCGATCCAAATTTTTCAAGATTCACACAAATTTATGTTGCATGGTCGTGGCTTAAAAACAATTCGTGGCTCAAAGTTGGCATTTCGATAATTGTTGGGTAGGGGCAAAACTGTCATTATGCACCCTATTTTAAGATTTTTCTTTAATTCAAATAAATTGTAATTATCATCAATTAGACTAGATTTTAGGCATCCACCCATGTTTGGGCCCAACTTTATAAATACGTGCTAAGCTTAATTGTAAAAAGCATCCCCTCATACTTTCAATTCATCAATAAAGTTCGAGTTTTTGTGTTAAGTTGGATGGGCACGTCTTAGAGAGAGAGAGGAGAGAGGAAAAAAGGTCTAGTACCTCTCGATGAACGTAACTTCCCTCTTCTCTTTCTTTCTTTCTCTCTCCTCCTCTCGTCTTTCTTTCTTTCTCTCTCCTCCTTTTTTCTCTCTTCCTCTTCTTCTCTATGTCTCTCTCATCTCCATCTCAAACATCTCTCTTTCTCTCTTCTCCTTCTTTCCTCTTTTCTCTCTATTTTCTTTCTTTTTTTATTCCCCGTCTTTCTTAATCTTCTCCTTCGTTTTCTCTCTACTTTCCTTTCCTCTTTCTTTTCCCTAAACCTTCTTTCTTCCTCTTTGTCTTTCTTTCTCTCTCTAATATTTTTTTCTCTCTCCTCTCCAATCATGCATTGTGTTACTCATCTCCAGGCGTGACATTCTCATTCTTCCTTTATCATCTAGAAACATGCACGGTGAGCCGGGCCTTACCTCGAGTGGCAGGTGGGGCCTCTGTCCAAGTTTCCCCTTCCTCATGTTTTGTACGGTGATGCTCATCATCGCTCATGAAATTCCTTTCCTCATTCTTTGACAAGGACACTGAACCGAGCCCTTCCCTGAGTGGTGGGTCGGGTCATGTCTGAGTCCCTTAAGACACGAGCTGCGATGCCTAGCGTCGCGTGTGTCTTTCCCTTTCTTGTTCCTGTCTCTCTCTATCTTGACGTGGACGATGGAAGCCCATCGTTGTCCATGTTCTTTCTCACTCCTCTTTTCTCCGTCATGGAAGGCGGAAGCCCATCGCCATCCTTGTTCTTTCTCACTCGTCTTTTCAATGTCGTGGACGGTGGAAGCCTATCGCCATTCATGTTCTTTCTCTCTCCCCTTTCCTCTGTCATGGACGGTGGAAACCCATCAACGTCCATGTTCTTTCTTTCTCTTCTCTTTCCTCTGTCATGGATGGCAGAATCCCATCATTGTCCATGTTCTCTTTCTCTCTCTCCTTTTATGGACGGTGGAACCCCATCGCCATCAATGCTTCCTTCTCTCTTTTGTTTCCTTTGTCATGGACGACGTATGCTCATCATCATCCATGCTTCCTTCTCCCTTCTTTTTTCTCACCTTTCTTCTTTCTCTCTCTTCTCTTCTTTCTTCTTTCTTCTGATCTTCTTCCTCCCTTTTTTCTCTTCTCTCTTCTCTCTCTTTCATCTTTACTTTCTTTTCACTCTCCTCTTCTCTCTTCTCTCTTCTTCTTTTTCTTCTTCTTCCATCTTCTGATCTATTCTTCGTTCTCTTCTTCTTCTTCTCTCTTCTCTACTCTATTCTTCTCTTTTTCTTTTTCTCCTTCTCTTCTCTTTTTCTTTTCTTCTTCTCCTCCCGTCTCTAATTTTTTTCTCTTCATTTCTTCTTCTCTCTTTTTCGTCTTTTTTTTAATCTCTCTTCACTTTCTTCTCTCTTTTCCCTTATTCCTTCACTCATCTTCTTCTTTCTCTTCTTTCTCTTGTCTTCTCTCTCCTTTCTCTCTCTTCTCTTCTCCCATTCTCTTCTTCTATCTCTTTTCTTCTCTCTCTACTTTTCTGCTTTCTATTCTTTCTCTCTCTTCTCTCTTCTTTCTCTCTCAGTTGAGTAAAGGCCAAGTCTAGCACTGTCACGGTAGTCTCATCAT
The DNA here is from genome assembly GCF_054954075.1 of Amborella trichopoda. Lineage (NCBI taxonomy): Eukaryota > Viridiplantae > Streptophyta > Magnoliopsida > Amborellales > Amborellaceae > Amborella > Amborella trichopoda. The sequence continues at coordinate 39,889,203 of NC_142344.1, read as the reverse complement.
CAAGTAATATTGTCGTTGTGATGGTCGAAGTTATTGTGCCCGTCTTGCTGCAACGTCAAACTGGTAATTGTGCCGAGCTGGTTGGTGCTGGTGTTCTGTCGTTGAGTAGTATTGCCGCCGTGCAGATCCGCGTTACCGTGCCCATCTTGCTACCACTTCAGGTCAATCACCATGCCAATCTTGCCACTGTGCTAGACTAGCCACTTGGTCTAATGTCCCTTTCTTTTCTTTTCTTCTCTCTTCTTCTTACTCCCAACCCTTGTCTCATCATTCCTTCTCTTTTCTCCTTTGAATGTGCGCGTCTGTATGCATTTGCCCAAGACAAGGTGAGGTCCCTTAGCCCACTTGTCTTGTAACATGAACCATGTGGGTGTGATTGCAGATACAAGAGAGTACATGTCAAGGGAGGCATTTTCAAATCAGTTATACGACTGGGGGGCTTTCTTTGTGATCTAAGAGGGCGCCCATGCGAGCCAGCCCGAGTAAGTCCCCAACCCACCTTAAATTCCTCTCTCATTGGTTGGTATACCTGCCCTTGCTTCCAAGTAAGATTCCCGAGAGAGCGATCTCAAGTCTCAGGTTCCCCTTAAACTTGAGACACGTGCCGTCAGGTCATCTCGACTCGAAGGGTGAGATCGAGGCACCTAACCAACTGTCATCTCCAACCCATGCATCAGGGCTCGTGGTCCAGCCACTCGAGCACACTAGCCGTCAGGCTACCTCGATCCACTATTTGGGCTTGGGTCCTCTTCGACCTGGCCCTGTATACTTGATGCGTACATACTGCACTACTCGGGGCAGTCCTCTAATTGTGCTTAGCCGAGTACACGAGAGACGACCTCCTCCTCGTCCCTCTCAGCACACACCTTCTCACTCTGTGAGGGTCGGTCACAAAGCCACTCCCTCACAAACACATGCTCGCAATCGTCGGCCTCCTAAAGCCTGACCCATTGCTCGAGCCTGAGTTGACCCTCAGGTCATCCCGAACCCTTCTGCAAGTGGCACATAAGCGCCACTCTCACGGATAACTCCAAGCTCCTGACTGAAGGGTCACTGACAGTTGACTCCTCCCCCATTCGTCCCTTCTCCTCTTGACAGCTCAAGACCTGGTACTCAAAGGATTTCCCCAAGAGTATTGTCTTGAGATACCCTTTCAGACCGGCACTATCTTTGGTGCCCACAAAAGAGCTCGGGGCAATGCTCCCTTGGGTGATGAGCTCTTCCATTCCTTATCGAGACAGAAGTTCGAACTGACCCCTGTCCCTAGCCCACATCCCTTGTCACATCTCGTGGCGATGGCTCGCTCGTGTTTGAAGAAAGCGGACCTTTCACAATCATGGTCCTAATCTCAGTTTTGGAGAGAAGTACATTAGGCCTTGAGAGCCAAACATGACCAGGGCCTGCGAGTAGTCCCAAGAGAAGGCCCAAGTCACTCGGGCTAAGAAAACCTACTTATCTCTTGACCGAGAATCCCTTTTATCCACTATGGGCTACAACAGAGTCTGCGATAAAAGAATTCTGCATGGTTGTTAATGTCGTAGGAGACTACCCAATTGTGCAGCCCCTGCAGTCCGTTTAATCCGATCCCAAAGCAATCATCTCTTGCCCACAACCAATCCGCCTCTCCACGGGTCTCTCAAATCGACATTGATGCCTTGGTCACTAGTAGCTTGCAAGGCAAACAGATCCCAGGCATCCAAGCTTCAGCTTTATACAGAAGCTCTACCCATCTTATATCGACCAACTCCTGTTTCCCTCAAATTATCAGCAAGGGAAACTTCCGCTCTTCAACGGCCCAAGTTCGCCTCATCAACACATTGCCCACTTTTATTCGGCATGTTAAGAGATAGTAACTGATGGTAGGCTTCTTCTCCGTCAGTTTGTTGAAACCCTTGATGGGCCAGCACTCAAATGGTATTCAAGACTTCCTCCAAATTCATTGCAAACCTAGGAAGACATGGAGCAGTTGTTTTACAAATGCTTCTATGAGGTTGAAAGAGAAGTCGAAACTATTGAGTTTCTCACAATGACCCAAATTCTAGATGAGCCTGTTGATCAGTTCATCGTAAGATGGAGAGATCTAGTTGCACATCAAGCTACTCCCATGCTGGAAATTGATGCAGTCCAAACATGTGTGCGCAACTTGCGGCCGAAAATCTCTTTGCATGTTGAGGAGTCAAATCCAACCTCTATATTGGAATTGATTTCCAAAGCAGTTTGGATAGAGAGTCTATTTAAGCACCATGGCAAGCTTGAAACTCCAACATCAAGTGGAGAAAACAATCGAAGTTCAAACAATAGTTACAGCATCTCTCGGGGCAGCCAACAAAAAGGTGTGATTAGTGTCCTGTCACTATGTCAGACCTTAAGAAGGCTTCACATCAAACCCTGGATTTCTCTAAGGGGCTGAACCCTCCAAATGCTCAAGAGATGCCTCTGGTAGGTAAGAAAACTCAGTCCTACAATAAGTGCCTCAACCTCAAAATCTCTATGGGAAAGATTACTGAGAGGGGCAGAATAAGAAGGTATACAATTTCGATAGGGAGTGGGTTGCAGCTCTACTCCAAATGTTGGTTGAGCATCAGATGATAACCATGCATGAAGTGAAAAGGCCAGAAGATGCTGACTTTGCCACCCATAAGAGGTATTGTGCATACCAGATGATGTTGGGACATCCTTTTCAAGACTGTGTCACCCTCAAGGATCATATCGAGGATTTATTTCAAAAGGGGCAGATACAACTCGATAGCCTCAAAAAGGCATTCAGGGCAGTTGAGGCGTCACATATGGTGACAGTTCAAGAAGAGGTCGCGCAAGTATTTCGGCTTGACGAGCTACCACCACACTTTATTCAAGAACTATTTTGCATGAAACTCCAATTTGGGCTCATCACACCAAAGCTGTCAAGGTAGCCTCAGCACCTTGTTCAAGGGAATAAGAACATCTGGTGCTCATATCACCAAATTCGAGGACATGACCTGGGGGAATGCTTTGGCTTTGAAAGTATAATGTCAGAGAAAGTATAAGGGGGATGCACCATTCTCTCTATCTTAGAGGATCATGTTCAACCCACTGAACAGTCAACATAGGAGGTCATCCACACAAATCCCCTATACCGACACGCTGCCCGAACCTTCTGGCTCTGGCGAACCCTCGACATCCCAGCCATGGCAAGTCTATCGAGGACGAATCAGGATGAAATCCATGAAGAGGGAGGTTGTTCGCCAAGCAAGGCCAACCCCTGAGCCTCGTTAACTGAGTCCGCCTGTGCTCATTCCCAAATATGGCAGAAGAAGACGGACACCAAGAGCTACTCGCTGAAAGAGGAAAATCCCTCAACCCCAAACTAAGGTTGAGTTCCTCAAGCCCCTTCCTCCGTTGCCAACCCTGCAAGACTTCTTCCTTAAGCCGGTCCCTTGTATTGACCTAAACCCACAATCCAGCCAAGAAGATACTCTTGAACCTTCCTCATCCCAGGCTCCCAACATGTCCAATAAGGGTGACAACATTAAATGCACCCTTTAACAGCCCAGTCAGGGTCAAGACCTAAAAGATTCCCTGCACACATCCAATTCTGGTGATGATGCTCAAAGCTACTCAGATCGGTTCAATCCGGGTGATGACTTAAAAAGCTCTCCCCTTGATTCCATCCCCAGCTGTTCTAGCCCTTCTTCTTCTGCTGCTAACATGTCTCATGCAGGTTCAACACACGAATGCCCAAACTTTGAGGCTCTTGACAAAGAGCTCAAAAGTTGCAATACCAGCAAGCGACATCGGAGGCAGCTGAAAAAAATGATGGCCGAAGCAGCCGGCTTCTTGGCAGTTGCTGATGCCTTAGCATCTAGAGCCAATTCAAAGCCTCCTCTTATTACCAAGCGACACAAGACTCTCTTGGTTAAGAAGCCTCAATGGCCCTCTGAGCTCAACTTAGAGCAAAGGATGAGAGAGTCAAGAGGGAAGATCTTCTATTCTCACAAGACATGCCACATGGTGCAGATGTCGGAAGCAGCGACCAATGCTGACTCGATGAGTCACTGGTCATGCAAGAAATTACAGCCACCTATGCAGAAGCCGAAGCTTTTGAAGTACCCTAGTCTTCCACTCATCCCTTATCCTAACACATCGACCAACCCACCAGTCCTTAAATTCCCGAGATCAACATTGGCCCCATATACCCAATCATCTCCAACACCTAAACCTCCATCAACTTCCATTTTACTAACACCTACCCCTAGTACCCAATCCAACCATCCCACACCAAACTTTGCTAGACTTGGTCAGTTGACACCAAGTCCGGTGGCGCAACCTTTACCTACTCAACCCTCAGAAACTCTGAAATCCACACTGGTTGTACAACAAAGACTGCCGGTACCCCAAAACAAACCTTCACCACCCAAATCTACCTCCTAACCCCCTATACCACTCAAACCCATGGCAAATCCAGAAGAATAATAAAAACGGTAATCGTAAAAATGAGGATGATGTGGTGACTGTATCTATGATCATCGAGTCACAAAATTCTCCCCTTGAACTTTTCATGCCTTGCTCTTCCCAATCAACCCAGGGGCCTCAAAGTTTGCCTTCCCAACCATATTTACTCTCTCTCCGTGAAGCCGACCCCTTGTCAAACAAACCAGTGGTAGAAGTAACCACCACGTTTTATACCGTCAAAGCTCAATTTGAAGCGGAGATGCCAAGAGACTGGGTACTCACTAGCTCTGAAGACGAGCATTCGAGGTCAATGAAGGATCCCTTGGATGTCCGAGTGATGACGAAGTGGAAGAAGCCCCTGAGGAGTGGGAAGACAGTGGACAAGCCACGGCTGACGATCTCGAAAAGATAAACTTGGGTGATGAGAATGACCCAAGGCCAACTTTTATTTTAGCTAATATGTCGCCTGATGGAAAAGAGTGTTACATTGCCTTCCTGTGGGCAAATCGAGACGTCTTCATCTGCCACTATAATGAGATGCCCAGTTTAGATCCCCAGGTTGCTGACATCGGCTCAACATTGATCCAACCTTCAAACCTGTGAAGCAAAAATCAAGAAGGTTCCAACTTGATCTTGAAATTCAGATAGATGTTGAAGTAACTAAGCTCAAAGAGGCAGATTTTATTCAAGAGGTCAAATACCCAAGATGGCTCACTAATGTTGTGTCAGTTGAAAAAAAGAACTGGCAAATCAGGGTTTGTATCAACTTCTGTGACTTGAATGTTGCATGTCCAAAGGGTGATTTTCCACTTTCGTTCACATAAATGCTTATGGATTCCACAACCCATACCCATATTTCCTCCTTTATGGATACAATCAGATAAGGATGGCACTAGAGGATGAGGCCACCACTTTCCTGACTTCCAAAGGGGCCTTCTGCTATGTAATGATGCCATTTGGGTTGAAGAATGCAAGAGCCACCTATCAGCAAGCAATGACCACCATGTTCAAAGATATGCTCCACAAAGAGGTAGAAAGTTACATGCATGATTTGGTGGTGAAGTCCAAAAAGGAGGATCACATGCACGACCTTGAGAAGGTGTTCAAAAGGCTTCGCCTTCACCAGCTCAAAATGAACCCCTTGAAGTGCACATTTGGTGTATGTTCAGGAAAATTCTTAGGGTTCATTGTCAGGTATTGAGGATTGGAGATCGAGCCTATCAAGATCAAAGCGATTCGAGCAATGCTACCGTCGACTAAACTCTGAGAACTTCAGTCTCTTCAAATCCAGCTGGTCTATATTCGGATATTCATTTCCAATATCTCAGAACATTGTAAACCTTTTACACGCCTGTTGAAGAAGGACTCTTTTTTCATATGGGATGAGGCACGTCAGGCCGCCTTGGATGACATCAAGGAATATTTGTTACACTCCCCAGTAGTCTCCACATCAATGTTTGGAAGGTCTCTCATTCTGTATGTGACCGCTCTCGATGAGTCACTCAGTGCGCTCTTGGCACAAAATAATGGGGGAGGAAAAGAAGTCGCTCTGTATTACCTCAGCCGCAACATGCAAGGAGCAGAAAATAATTACTCACCGATCGAGAAGATGTGCCTGGCTTTAATCTTCGCAATTCAAAAGCTTCATCATTATCTCCTCAGTCACGAGGTGCAACTTATCTCAAACGCTGACCCCATCAAGCTCCTCATGACGTGCCCTTGCCTCTTAGGGCGCTAGGCTAAATGGGCACTATTACTAGTGGAATTCGACATAAAGTATGTTGCAAAAGGCTGTCAAGGGTCAACCCCTGGCTGATTTCCTGGCAGCACATCCAATGTCAGTAGAATCTCCCCTATTAATTGACCTCTTCGATGAGGAAGTATTTTGCATTGAACCAGTTTATGATTGGAAGATGTACTTTGATGGGGCATTTCAGTTTGAATGATGTGGTGCTGGGATAGTATTCTTGACCACATAAGATGGTGTCATTCCCTTGTTCTTTTCACTCACAAAAGCCGACTCGCACAATGAGGCTGAGTATCAGGCCCTCATAATAAGGCTTGAGATCACCTTAAATCGAGAACTTGAGTGGGTTAGCCATTTTTTGTGACTTCGAGCTGGTAATACGGCAACACAAAGGGATATATGATGTGAGGAAAGATAGTCTCAAACCCTATCACGACATTGCAAAAAATTTGATGGCAAACCTCAATGATTTTTCATTAGGGCACATTCCGAGAAGGTTAAATTCCTAGGCAGATGCTCTTGCCATGCTCTATGCCACCATTCAAATCCCCTTGAAGAAACCCATGCCTATATGGGTAGCAGAATGGAGGCACATTGAGCTGGTTAGAGAATTAGATGGGGATTGCACTCTAACAAGGGAGGATGAAGATGGCTTTTGACAAATTAGTCAAAGTTCGTTCATTCGCTCAGTGAAAAGGCCGATCGTCATGCATGGGTGACGTAAAGGAAAGTTTGAACTAAATTGGGAAGGAGCTTATGTAATAAAAAAGGTGTCCCCAAATGGAGCCTATATATTGAATCATTATGATGAGAAGGATGTGATGCCCCTTATCAATAGACGTTACCTATAAAGGTATTACCCATGATCCTTACAGTATCAGAGGTAAGACCTTACACATACCTTCAAGTCTTGTTGTATGACTCTAAACACACACCACTCTTACGTTCTCGAAGGTAAGACCTTAAACATACCTTCAAGCCTTGGGGCATGACTTTAAACACTCACCACTTGAGGGAAGAGGGAGTGTGGTAGGCTTACTACATGCAAAAGAAATAAAAGTTATAGAGGAGACAATCAGTGCAAACAAGCAAACTTTTTCTTTAAGAGAAGTTGGAAATTACATATACAACTGTTCATTACAAGTGCAAAATCTCAAAATTCAATTCTGGCATATGAGGAAACGGAGGAGCGATTGACTATTAGCGTTGCTCTCGCATCTGAGGAAACGAGAAGCGGTTGACTATCAGTGCTGCTCTTACACCTGAGGAAAAGAGAAGCGGTTGACTATTAGCGTTGCTCTTATTTCTGAAGAAAATAGAGCAGTTGATTGCTAGTGTCGCTCCAACATTAGAGGATCAGAGAAGGGTTTTTTGATCGAGTATATCAGACATACAAAGCAGACTTCTCTGGCAAGGAACTGGCCTATGATGGAGAGCATGCCCTGTTCACAGTAAGTGCCCTTCCACATAACAACATGGAGTTCACAATTGTGCTTGAGGACTTGGCTTCCAAACGAAATGGGATTCCCTCTGACTGGGTTACCATCAATAAAGTTACTAGTTTCAAAGTCCCCAACCCTCGAAAAGTTCTTTATCAAAGGCATGCTCTCAGAAGTTCTTGCCGACCGATATGGATACTGCCCCTTCTGAGTGAAGGACCGAGCTGTCAAGAATGCTAAGCTATCGTGCGTATTCACTACCTTGCACGTTAAGCTACCTTGCATGTTCACTGCTGAACATGCTAAGCTACCGTGCGTGTTCACTATCGAACACGGAAGCCACCGTGTACACTTACTGCCACTCATGTTTTCTAATGAACGCGATATCCTTGATGAGCATTCGCCACCATGCACGAATGCCGCAGTGCATGACCACTATCATGCACGGACGTTCGCCACTGTGAATGACTGTTGTCAGGCATGACCACTACCATGTATGACTATTGTCGTGCAAGACCATTGCAAAACACACTTGCTACCGCACGATTAGCCACCGTGCATAAGAATTTAATGAGTGTGTGCTTGCTACATGTTCTCACATGATGATGCAACTGCCTGTAACCCGTCGACTCCTTGCGACCTTTCAGTTGCTTTTGACCTCTCAGCTCCCAGTGACCTTTCTGCTGCCAACGACCCCTTGGCTCCCTATGCCCTTTTGGTTGCTAATAACCCTTCAACTATCTGAGACCCTGCGATTCCCGTCCACCAACTATTCCTCTTTCACTATGCCCCATTAGAAAACCTCTGTGATCCCCGTGAAACTCCCACAGTCACCGGGAAACCTCTGCAAACTCCTTTTCCATTGTTCCAGCTTCCCTTGCCAAAACTTCCTATGCAATGAAAAATATCCCGGCCCACTGCCAAGCTTTCTCTCCTTCCCCCCGGTGCTTCCCTATCACTGAAAAACCTCCCTGCTCACTACCGAGAACTCCCTCCTTTTTTCTGTTGCTTCCCTGATGCTGGGAAATCACCTATAGCCCATTGTGAAAACATCTTCCTTCCTCAGGTTTTTCCTGCAGGCCACTAAGAAACCTCCACAAGCCGGTACTCGCTCGACCGGAAAACCCTACGACAAGTCCCTCTTTCTCTTCTTTCTGGTGAACCCTTATGGACACCTATGCTTATTGCAGAGCCATTCCCTTTCTGGAGCGTTCCTTTTGTTGGCAAACACTACCAGAAACCTATCAAACTCCCCTTGCCAGAACTCTTCTCACTAAAAACGTCTCTCAAGCTTCAGATGTTTTTACCTTTGGTAAAATAGTAAAAGGGGGTTTTACTCGCTTTTATAGCTTGGGCTTCCCAAAAATGCCCTCGGTAAAATGGAAATGTTGCACCAGTCCAGAAGGCCAAATGACAACAGGCCGAGTCGGGTCGAGTCTAGGCCCGAACTCAAAGCGCAGCTCGCCACTGTCGAATGCGTTCCCTCACCACATGTTGCTACCGATCGCTTTCAAGTCGCCGTTGAGCACGAATGGTTGCCGTCGAGTGCGAAAGGTTGCCGTCGAGTGCGAAAGGTTGCCGGCCAACTCGATATTTCACCATATGTGCTGTCGAGCGCATTCCCCTGACAAGTGCTACCGAGTGCTCTCCCTCAGCAAATACAGTCACACACGCTTTAACGTCGTGCTACCCTGATGCTCGCTATCGTGCATGCATCACTTCCATGTGTGCTTTGCTGCCAATTGCACTTGACTTTCACAGATCACCTCCCTGCGCCACCAAGTGCACTCCTTTGACCTCTGCACCCACACCATTTGCATGCTTTTCACGCATGCCTTCCCTAGCCAGCTCGTTCATGTGTGCATCGACAAGGCTCAGACCTCATCGTCTTTCTAGCCCTATTGGAGGCACATTCATGCCTTAATCATTCATCCCCAGGGAATCATACCCACCACTTAATCCTTAGTAAGTATGCTTCTGCTTACCATTCCTCGCTGAGCCTCCATCACCATTTGAACCCACTGCTCATAAATGGTCTCAACCATTTCATCCCCAGTGAGTCAAACCACCATCCATAGGCTCATTTCCCATGGAACTTCATCCACTTCACATTCCCCAGTAAGTCCACCCCTCATTTGGTAAGTCACATACATGGCAGCTCGCACAACGGTCCAGTTGCACGACCCTAAACTGTAGCGCACGTCCTGGCCGCATGATGTTAAACTGCTTCGCATAATAGTCCAATTGCATGACCCTAAACTACAACGTACATCTTGGCCGCATGACATTAAACTTCTTTACACAATGGTCTAGTTGTATGACCCTAAACTGCAGCACATGTTCTGGCCGCATGACGATAAACTGCTTCGCACAATGGTCCAGCTGTATGACCCTAAACTATAATGCACGTCCTGGTCGCATGATGTTAAACCGCTTTAAACAATGGAACAGTTTTATGACCTTAAAATATAGTGCACGTTCTGGTCGCATGACGTTAAACTGCTTCGCATAATGGTCCAACTATATGACCCTAAACTGTAGGGTATGTCCTGGGCGCATGATGTTAAACTGTTTTGCTCAGGTCCCAGTGGCATGACCTTAAACACTCCTCCATACACATTTTTACCACCTCCATTTTCCCTCAAGCAACTCCATCTCCATTATCCTTTTATGAACTCGACACATCCCCCAAGTGAGTCGAACCCGCTCACGAAACCATAATGAGCCATTCCTTCATCCATACTCACCGACCGCTCACCTTCCATCCAAACACAAAGCATCATTCACAGATAATCTCATTCCATTTCCCCCAAGTGAGCCAAACCACCACCATACTCACCCTATGGCCTCCACAGACCATCACCCATCTCCATAATGGTTCAGCTATATGACCTTAAACTATAATGCATGTTCTGACTGCATGACTTTAAACTGCTTTACCCAGGTCCCGGAGGCATGACCTTAAGCACCCCCCCCCCCAAAAACAAAAAAAACGGGCATGGTGTAAACCTAAAAAGGGGAATGCCATGAGTAAAAATGACAGACGGGCATGGTAACAAAACCATGAGTAAGAGTGTTTCGTAAATAAAAACCTGAAAGGCCATAATGAGTAAAATTGGAAAGAAAGGCAGACATGGCCGTCAGGTCATGGGCAAAAGAGCCTAAGTAAAAAGAAGGTTAGTTAAAACCTTCTCTACGGAACTGCTTCCTTGTCCAAGCAAAAACCCAAAAGGGCACTCAGACCAATAAGCAGGTTGATGCAACGTCCGCCACTAATAGCCTCTTCCGTCAGCATTTAAAGAAAAAAAATCCGCGGTAGCAAAATGCCCTGTTAACAGGACCCAAAAACAAATCATTCAGCCATATGTCTAATAGAGTGTAGACGTTAAAATCATCCCACTAGATCTCACACAGGCAAGCAACTGTCAAATCTGGTCAATACCTAGCTATAGCAACCAGAGTGAAGCCAACCGAGGCTGCCTCGCTAAAATCCCTGCCTCGTCGAACTAGACATTCGGTGTATGCCACCAAAACACCCGACTGTTCTCGACAAGATGGGGCCCAAAGGGGTATCCTTCTTGTCAAAGAAAACCTGGCGTAAGAGCAAACAATGCCACCGATGAGTCTAATGAGGGTGAAAACTATAAAAGCAGCGTATACATCTGACTTGGGTGAAGACTGAAAACACATCCCTTGAAAGTCTCGACATCTAGGGTAAGTCAACAAAACCCTCAACCGTCTGAGCACCTTAGTCACCCCTATGGGAAGCAGCTTTGCATAAGTATCCCTTTGACGTTCGTGTAATCCGGTGACTAAGAAGAAAACTGAAGTCGAAGGAACAATTTTGTTTTGAATGTTGTGCTTCTCTCTTCTCTCAAAGCACAACATTAGGCAGGGCATGCTGTTTGAAGTCGTTTTCCATCACTTGTATCCCCGACGTGAATACGGAGAGAGCAGTTTGTGACTTAGGTCCGTAGGTATCAAAATTCCAGGGGACTACGGAAGCCGTAGGATAATAAGCACTAATCTAAAGTGAAAATTTCAACAGTCTCAAAATTGCCCAAGAACATGTAAGAACATAGCTAAGGGTCTCCTAAGAACATCTGCCAAGTTTCATCATAATCTGAATAGTTTTGGGTAGTGCAGCCGTCAGAACAGCTTCGAGAAATCCTGCATCTATCATGCTAAAAATGGGCTTTGACCTATAACAACAATATCGGATCATTAAATAGTCTATAGACCATCACCATTTGACTTAGAACGGTAAAAAACCCTTGGTTACTAATTTTCAGCGTGTTTGGACTCTTTGATAGCAAGTTATGGCCAACTTACCCAAACTGGGTAGGCCATACGCTATTACGGTGTGCCCTTAGTCAATCAATTTCGATTAATGAAAACTGTGCATCACCAATTTGGGTGCAAACTTCACAAGGTCATATCTCCTCCATCCCGAGTCAGATCAAGGCAAAATTTTGGGAGCAGGTTAGTCTCGTCGACCTGGTCGATTTGATTTGTGGCACGCATGGTGATATGACTCTAGCTGAGAGTAATCAAAGAGAGAATTTCTCCAGGAAAACCCAAAAGTTACAGAGAAATTCTTGCCACGCTTCCCTCTGATAAAACTCTCATACCACAGTGCTCGCGGATCAGATGAACCTCAAACCAGATCCAATATAATCATGAGGTTAGAGGCTTCATATGAGCTGAACCTTGCATGTGGGACGGTCAGATTCAATTTTTGCGATTTGGAAAATGGTCGTCCATGCTTCAAATCGAGCCATTCTTTTTGCAGAACGGTCATGGCAACTTGTTCATCACGTTACAATTAAGAAATAAGCGAAAAACACTGAGAAATGTGTTGAATCTTAAAATCAAGATTGCTTGTTTTTCCGCATTTTTTCCATGTCATGATCATGGCTCAACAGTCAGATCCACTGCCCGAAATTTGTACCAAAATCATCACCTTCTCTAGCTCGTCAAATCTTTCGGCCCGATAGTGATCGAAAAATCCTTAAATTAGCCATAGAAAGTTTGCACAATTGTACAGCCATTACAGAGACCGATTTGGAATTACTCAGATTGTTGGTGCAGGGCAAAATTATCATTTTGCCCCATTTTGTTAGATTTTCTTTAATTATTTTATTACCTAATTTTCAGCAATTAGGTTAATTTTTAGTCATCCACCCATGTTAACGCCCCACTTCTATATAAAGAACGTACCATCTCATTATAAAGAACTCCTTTTGGATGAAAAATTTACTTTTTCCTTCAAGCGTTGGATGACGGCTTGGAGAGAGAGAGAGAAGAGAGAAAATTCAAATGAGTACCCCCAAGTATCTTTCACTCCTCTTCTTTATCTCTCTTCTCTCTCTCTTCTCTCTGTTATTTCTCTCTTCCTCTCTTCTCTCTCTTTTTCTCTTTCTTCTTTCTCTCTCTTCTTTCTCTCTCTTCCTTCTTTCTCTTCTATCTCACACGGCAGTGCTCACTGTCGAGCAGGATCTTCTTTCTGTTTCTTTCTCTCTCTTTCCTCTTTCTCTCTTCTGATTCATACGGTAGTGTTCACTTTCGAGCACGATCTTCTTTCCCTCTCTTTTGTCTCTCCCTTCTTTCTCTCTCTTCTTTCTCTCTCTTTCTTCTTTCTTTCTTTTGTCTCGCACGGTAGTGCTCACTGTCAAGTGCAATCTCCTTTCTCTCTCATGTGTCTCTCCCTTCTTTCTCTCTCCTCTTTCTTTCTCTTTCTTCTATCTATCTTCTGTCTCACACAATTGTGCTCACTATCGAGCACGATCTCTTTTCTCTTTCTTCTTTGTCTCTGTTATTTCTCTCTCTTCTTTCTCTTTCTTTCCTTCGCCTCTTTCTTCCTCTTTCCTTTCTCTCTTTGTCTTTCCTTCATCTCTTTCTTCCACTTTCCTTTCTCTCTCTTTTTTTTCTCTTTCTTTTTTTCTTCCTCCTTCCTTTCTCCCTCTTCTTCTTTCTTTTTGTTTTCCTCTCCTTTCCTTTTCTCTCTCGTCTCTTTTGTTTTTCATCATGCATGGTAATGAACACTATTGTGCACGACTTTCTTTCTCTTTCTTCTCAGTCTTGCGCGGCAGCAAACACTGCTAAGCGCAATCTTCTCTTTCTTCTCACTCCTTTTTGTCTCACACGGTAGTGAGTGCTGTCAAGCATGACCCTCTCTTTCTTCTCTCTCATTTCTATCTCGCATGACAGTGAGTGCTGCCGAGCTCGACCCTCTCTTTCTTCTCTCTCCTTTCTATCTTGCACGACAGTGAGTGCTGCCTAGCGCAACCCTCTCTTTCTTACCTTTCTGTCTCGCCCAGCAGTGAGTGCTGTCGAGCGTGACTCTCTCTTTTCCTTCTTCCTTCTCTCTCGCACAACATTAAATGCTACCGAGGAAGGCCTTTCTTTCTTCCTTCTTTCTATCATGTATGGTAGCACACACTGCCGGGCATTATCTTTCTCCTTCCTTCTTTTTTGTTTTGCACGGTGGTGTATGTCACCAAGCATGATTTCTCCTTTCCCCCTTTTTCTTCATTTGTTTAGAGGGTAGAGTAAGCCTTATACGACCATGTTAGTCTCAACACTAAGCAGCTCAGCCATCGTGCCGGTCTAGTTACCAAGCCCATCCAACTACCATGTCAAATTAGCCAGTGCACCAGACCAACCACCATGGTAGTCTTGTTGACGAGTAGCCTAGCTGTCATGTTGATATGATTACTGAGCCTGTTTATCTGCCATACCTAACGAACCTCTGTGCCGATCTCACCATCGTGTCAGTCCAGTTGCCTGATTAAGCTTCTCCCCTCTTTTTCACCTTCACTCATCTGCTTTCCTATATCCCACTCAGTTCTTGTTTTATTATTGTAAAATATGTATTAAGGGTCCTCTGTAAAGGAGACACCGGAAGGCTATCGAATTGATACGAACCCGATCATGTCATTTTCCATTTTTCTTTAGTACACACGCCTGTGTGCGCTAACCCTATGACAAGGTGGGGTCTACATACCCACTTGTAATTTACTCTAATGTGTGTGTGTGTGTGATTGCAGGAAAACAAGAAATAGACCAAAGGAGACGATTTTGAGCCGGTCATAAGTCTGGGGGGCATTCCAATGTGATCTAACTGGGTGCCCATGCAAGTTAGTCTGAGTGAGTCACAGACCCAGGTAAGGTAAGTCCCAACTCACATCTTAATTCCTCTCTCACTGGTTGGTAATCCTACCCGTGTCCTCCCCACACGGTTAGCGAGAGAGCGGTCTCAAGTCCCTGGTCAATAGTTAACCCGGAGCCAAGCCATCAGGTCACCCTGACCCGAGGGTGAAATCGAGGCATCTAAAGAACCCACTCTTAAATGAAATATAAATGACTTTATTTCAAAAATGGTTTTAGGATGATAACAAAATTCCACGTGGTTTAGAAGTTATGCTCAATTTCCATGAGGATGTCACATTAGGTTTTCTGCTGTAAAAACATGAACTTTCTAGAACTGTTATGTGTCTTATGTGGAACTGTTTACTAACTGAAATATATCAGAATGAGCTCAAACCACTTCTAAATGAAAGATAAAGGAGTCTATTTTAAAAATTATTCTAGAATCATGAAAAAATTTCGTGTAGTTTGAAAGTTATGCCAAATTTCTATGAGGACGTCACATTGGCTTTTCTGTTGGGAAGACAGTAACTTTAATCAAAGAACATCAAACAGTTTGATATGCTTTAAGAAAAAATTTGCGGTTGCCTCCTTCACAAAAATTGTGTTTCGTGAGCATTGATTGTTATGAAAGTAGTCTTAGATCTAAATTGTTTTCTGAACTTCATGATATGCCTCTAAAGGTGAAATGTGTTCACTGTGAAAAACCAAAAAAATAATCTGAAGATGCCCTTTGAACAAATGAGCTTGATATGTAGTATGCTTTAGATATATTGTTATTTCATGTGAACATATCTTTGTTATGATATGTATGCATGAAAGCATGCCCTGTTATGAAATGAATGTATGATAATGAGGAATACTCTGTTATGGAATGAATGCATGCTCTGTTATGAAATGAATGCATGACAATGAGTCATATTCTGTTATGAAATAAATAAAAGTAAGCTATGTTATGAAATGAATGTAAGCTCTATTATGAAATGGAAACAGGCTCTATTATGAAATGAAAGTATGCTCTGTTATGAGATGAATGTGCATGATTGTAATAAGAGATGCCACAGATGTAATATGAAGCACTATGCATTGGGTCATCCATTGGTAGTGTGATATGATACGATAAGAATGTGATATGAAGCATCATGCAATGGATCATCCATTAGTAGTGTGATGTGATATGATAAGAATGTGATTTGTGATTTATTGGCATAATTTGAGTGTATTGCATGGCCATGATGTGATATGTGAGATATTGGCATGCTTTGCGCGTATTGCATGGCCATGATGTGATATGATAAAAATATTGTGTCGACAGTTGAGATCTTTCCCTGACTTCAGATGATAGGATGGAAGTTAGGATGTGATATGAATTTGGGAGAGTTGTGCCCCCCCCAAAATATATGTGTGCACTATGCATTGGGTCATATTTTGGTTGTGTAACACTCTCTTGCTAGAAGGGCATATGAGAGGGTCTCATCTTGCAAGGCCACAAGACTATCAAAAGCCCCAAAGCACAGGGGACTGTGTGTGTGTGTGTGAAAGCACTAAGAAATGGGTCATCCATTTGTCATTGTTTTCCCTCCTGAGTTATGGTAGAAGTCCTAAGCCATGGGATTGGCTTGGCTTGATGGATAGGGCTTCTACTTCGAGAGTAAGCGAATTAAGGAGTGAGTTAGTTGGTAATTTTTCATCTTAATATGTTGATTTGCTAAGATTGGTATGGTTGAATGATTTGTTTAAAGTTACTTTATATCATATACGATTGATCTGAATTGGTATTGCTTCCCTATGAATCATGCACGACACACTGATAGATACGATTATAACACATGACTCATGTTTTATAAGAATGGCATAGAACCTTTAACATTGTTATAAGATGGGATTCATAGGCAGGAAAGCATGGAACCGTGATCTACTTACTGGATTATATAGCTCTCTCTTTTTACTTTCATCTATGTAGAGTGATAGCTCGCGGGCCAAGGACAGGTGGTTAGGTGATCATAGCTGGAGATTGCAGCCCCGTACTTCTTGTGGAAGTTTATCTTTGATCCTATGTTTTAGTTGGCAGTTTGGCCATATAGTTGTTTTGTATTGAAGCTATGTAATATTGTTGGGCCTTTGGTGCCTTAGACTTCTGTAATACTTTGAAGCTTTTATATATAGTTGGGGACTTGCTTGTCCATCTTTTTGTGGTTATGTGCTTGTATTTAGTTTTTTTTCACGGTTGGCTTTGCTTTCTATCTTTTTAAAGCATTGAGCGCACTCCCACCTGAGTGGCATTCGCTACATGTGGTCGCGGACCCTTACCATATCGCCCTCCGACGTGTACTGTAAGGGGTAGGGGGCGGGGCTGTGACAGATTCTGGTATCAGAGTAGCCAGGAAAGGATTCTTGTCCTAGAGTCTTGGAGGAGTCTTTAGGGTAGTTTTTGGATAGGCTAGTAATTGGGTGTTCCTGTCTTAAGTCAAAATGTGTCAACAATTCGAGCTTCAGTAATGGGAACACGGAGGCTTTTGGGGAATTCTTTAGGAAGCT
This sequence comes from Amborella trichopoda, assembly GCF_054954075.1. Classification (NCBI taxonomy): domain Eukaryota; kingdom Viridiplantae; phylum Streptophyta; class Magnoliopsida; order Amborellales; family Amborellaceae; genus Amborella; species Amborella trichopoda. The sequence goes on along the minus strand of NC_142344.1, from coordinate 39,871,899 downwards.
CGGGGCCATGACTCAATTTATAAGGATTGTACCTCGGCTGCCTCTGCCTCGAGCCAGGTTGATAGCCGGTTGATTGAAAGATTAGGAGACTTGCACCTCCTGCATTCTCGAGGCATGGAGGAGTTGAAAAGGCTGAAAGATGGAGGAGGCAAGTAGTGAAGATCTTTGAGGTTTTACATTGTTCGGATGAACAAAAAGTGAGATTCGGAGCTTTTATGCTGAAAGGGGATGCCGAGCACTGGTGGAGTTCGGTGTGTTGTGTGGAGACAAGGACCGTAGCCACCCGGGAGAACTTCCTAGTGTGTTTAATGAGAAGTATTTCCCTGAATCCCTCCGAGAAAATTTATTGAGCTGCAGCAAGGGAGACTGTCGGTAGGACAGTATGCAGCTACGTTTGTAGAGCTCTCTCACTATGTGCCTCATATCATTAACACAGAGGCGCGTAAGTGTAGCAAATTTAGGAGGGGCCTTAGACTAGATATTCAAGGAAGAGTGATGTCAGCCAATCTTAAGGTGTTCTCCCCATTGATGGATGTGGATATGTGTTTGAAGATATTTTTCAGCACCATGGGTCCCCGATGTAGAATAAAAGAGAAGCCCGGTCAATAAACCCCTGACATACAGTGTAATTTTTTACAGTCTCAAAATTTTACCAGAACGGGTTAAAATATTCTTAAGGACTCCAAAAGGCCATCTACTAAGTTTCGTCGCAATCCGACATGTCTAAGGTAGTGCAGACAAAGAAACAATTTCGGAAAAATCAGCCTCTGGCACCCTGAAAAAGACATCGTAATTAGAACTCTATTTTTAGTGCGTCAGTTTGCTATGGGACCACCACCATTGGATCTAAAATGGTCGAAAACCTTTAGGGCCAAGTTTCGAGTTAAACAGATGTTCCATGACAAAGTTATGGGTGAAACATTTAAAAAGGGGTAGGCCACACAGTATTCCCGTGCGACCTCCCTGCACCAATCTCCATTAAAGGAGACTGGTTTGCATAGCCACCAGCAGATACAAGTCAGGTCATGCTCAAATTTTGTGAGCGTGTTTGTCTCGTCAAGATGAGCGTTTTGATATGTGGCACGCCTCGTGACAACGCCCGAACAAGGAGAAAAACTAAAGAGAAGTTGGTAATTCGTGAAGACAGTTGCAAGAAAATTAGCAATAGCATGACTCACTCGACTCGCCATATCACGACGCTCGCAGACCCGATTGACATGAAACCAATTGCATTAAGTGCGTAAGGTTTAGGGCTATGTCTGGTCTGAATAGCGTTTGATGAATGGTTGGATTCGGCACACAAAGGCGACGAATTCACTATAGATTCTCGCCTCCGAAGTTCAAGATCCAGCAAAAAACCAAGATGGTAAAATCTTCGTTCAGGCACGAAATCGAGTTGCGTCAAAGCGATCGTGATGGCATGCTTAGTGAAATTCAACGAATAAATCAAAGAAAAACGCAAAGAAACAAGCATACTATCGATCAAAAGTTTTCAAGATTCATACAAATTTCAAGTTGCGTGATCGTATCTTAAAAACGTGATCTGTGATTCGAAGTTGGTACCAAATCGATCGTCATGCTGAGCCCAACAAGAAAGCAATCATCTTTTTACCATACAGGCACCGGAGCAATCCCGAATCATCCATGGAAGATCGTGCATGTTAGAGGGCAGCTACTTTCATAAGCTTTTAGATTAAGTTTTTGCTGCCTTGCCACGTCCTTTAGTGGACGTGGGCTTTAAACATTCAGGTGTAATATAATTGTTACACCTCATGTATGAGGTGTAACTTAATAAGATAATATAATAAGGTATCTTAAGAATTTAAATAAGAGAGGCGAGGACTCCCACCCTAGAAAATTTTTGAGATCTTTCTCTCTCTAATCGAAACGCAGTGAGCACTTTCTCTCTCTAGCCGAATTTTTATCGGAAGCTCCCTCTCAAATATTTTAAGTAAGTGACTTCATTGTCTTGAAAAATAATCCGTTCTTTTTAAAAATGAAATGAAATAATTACTTCTGCTTATATCATGAATTTTAGGCACGATAAATTTTATGCACAAGCGACCACATTATTCTGAGAAATAATATTTTTAATAAAATTGTGATATTTTATCTATGTTAAAAATCTTAAATGCTGTAAATTCTTAGAAAAATAAATTTATTTATTTTTCTTGTCTATTGTTAGAAAATTTTAGATACTGTAAAATTATTAAAAATAAATGTGATATTTCTGCTTTTAGTAAAATTGTGAGATTTCTTTCTACTATTTTTGAATATTTAGACATTGAAATTTCATGTGCAAATGACTGACTTATTATTTGAAAACTGATATTTTTGCAATTGATTATAGCATTGTCTGTGAAATATTTATTTGCGAATTGACATCACATAAATTGTGATAATTCCGTATTCTTGGATTTCTATAAGAGTTTTTCTATACATACTAGATTGGCAATTATGCTAGAAATTCTTTATGAACTGCTACCTTTTTGAATTTGAGCCCAAAATATTTGACTGGTTATTTTTTAAACGTTATTGAAAGTGACTGTTATTAATGGTTTCAGTGAAATTCATATTAATAATTTCAGTGATATGTTGAGTACATGATATTGCTGCTTTCGAATGTCTAAAGAGATTTAGAAATACTTTAAGTATGCAAGTGGACTCATCCGGTTCGCCGGTGAGGTATAAGTGGACTTATCTGGTATGCCGGTAGGGATTTAGTGGACTCATCCGGTAGGCTGGTGAGGTATAAGTGGACCTGCAGGGATTAAATGGACCTATCTATGACGTCGATAGGGATTAAGTGGACCCATCTGGATGCTGATGGGGTATATAGGTGACCTACTTGGGACGCCAGTAGGGTAATTTGTGAAATCCTTTGAATGATGCACTGCCGTTAAAATGTTATATGCATTTCAATTATTCGGATTATACTTAATTAGGCATTTTTGAAAGTGAATCTGTTAATGCATTTCTGTTAATAGATCTCCCTTTTGAAAATATTGATATCTTTCAACCATGATTATTTTTAAGATAATGAAGTCACTTACCTAAAATATTCGAGAGGGAGCTTCCGATAAAAATTCGGCTAGAGAGAGAAAGAGCTCATTGCTTTTTGACTAGAGAGAGAAAGATCTCAAAAAATTTCTAGGGTGGTAGTCCTCGCCTCTCTTATTTAAATTCTTAAGATACATTATTATATTATCTTATTAAGTTACACCTCATACATGAGGTGTAACAATTATTTTACACCTGAACGTTTAAAGCCTACGTCCACTAAAGGACATGGCAAGGCAAACCAAACTTAAACCAAAAGCTTTTGAAAGTAGTGATGGTCCCTAAGGACCATCATGCTTATACGGACCATCACTTATTAAAAGTTTTTTTTTTATTTTTTTAAAAATTTTAGGATTATTACAGTTGGTCTCTCCTTTCTTTTTCTATATTACATTCACATGGCTTTTGGGTTCCTTAACCCATTCATCGGATCAGAGATTTTCTCATCCCCGCATTTGCATGCTTCTCTCAAGGGCAAGTTCCTGGAACTTTGTTCCCAACTTTCCTTTTGAGCAAAGACCCAGTGTTTAGCTCCCAAGTCTTGACTTGGATAGGTGTGAGGAGGAACTTAAAGGTCCCTAACTCCCCATCTCCTATCTTTGGTGGAACCCCCGCCAAAGCACTCTGCAAAGGCAGCACGTTTGCTGCCAAGCACCCTATCACCGGCAAGTTACTTGTCAGTCGTTTTGTCAAGGTATGCCGAAAGGCCACGCAGTCCCATTTTACAACAGCAAGGAAGTTGTCGCTGCTCTTGTGGGTCACTATAAGGTCACCCCCCACATTTCTGCACCACCTTGGGCCTCTATGAGTAGAGGCTTGACGCAACAAGGAGGAGAACATGGAGCTCCACCTCTTGTATACACACTAAGGCTCATGGGTCATCCACTCGAGCCACACATCCGAGCAGCCCTTATGTTACTGTCGAGTAAGTGTTCAGGATCAGGCCTCCTTAGGCCAAAACCTGTACACATGCATGTGCGTCCCACCGCTCGAGGCAATGCCATTGTTGTTCCATCACGAGCGCACGAAAGACGACCACCTCGTCCTCCCTCTATACACACACTAGTGCACCTTACACCCTGTAAGGGGCATGCTTCCACCTATTCCCTTGCAAACACCTGCTCACAACTCTCGGCTTCCTAAGGCCAGACAACTTGTTCGAGCCCGGGTTGACCCTAAAGTCACATGTGATCCTTCTACAAGGGGCACACACGTGCCACCTTCACGAACGGCTCCTTACTCTTGACTCATGCATCATCATGAGTTGATCCTTCCCTCGGGGCACACACACACCACCTTCACATAACGCTTCTACCTCCCAACTCAGGCATCATCATGAGTAGATCCTTCCCTCGCCTGCCCCTTCTCTTTCGGGCAAGCACCTCTAGCCCTGGTATTAGAAGACCTTCCCCAAGAGTTCCATCTCGGTCATGCCTCTGGAGCTCATAAGAGAGTTCATGGGAAAGACCCGATGGGAGATCAAGTCCTTCATCCTCCCCGGCCTAGGTTGACCCTAGCTCCTGGCCCACACCCATTGCTTTACCTAATGGAGAAAGCTCTCTCTTGTGCAAGAAGGGCTGACCAGCCGCAGTCCCGATTGCAATTCTGGCATGAGGTCCATCAAAGCTTCAAAGACAAGCGCGACAGGGGTCTGCGGATCCTGACCAGAGGAGCGACTCAAACGGTCAGGGCGGCTAGCTCTGATGATCCTCTTCACTAGAACCCCGTCTACCCCCTTCAGATGATAGAGCTCGAAGAAGAGGCGCGAGAATCCTGCACAATGGTCAGCATCGTAGAAGATGACCCAACCACCCAGTATGCATGGTCCCAAGACCGTAGATAACTGGTCATCATGAAATCGGCATATAAAACTCGAGTTCAGTTGAGGCATATTGAGCCCTTGCTGACCAATCTGCCGCGCACAGATAGCCAAGCTAGAAAGCCCTCAACTGCACCTAAGGCTAACCTTCCCAGAGAAACGGTCAGCGTTATGGTTGTGAATGAACTTAGCGACTCTCAAGAAGAACGCATGGACAAGTTTGAACAAATGGTGTGCGCCATGATGGAGAAGATTGATCGCATGGAAAGCATGCAGTCCCCAGTCAATACATCCAATCATGAGGCTGAAGCCCATCACTCGGATGATGTAACTCCAAGGCAGCCTCCTCCATTTGCCTCACAGAACAATTCCATTCCTCGCCCCATCTCACAGGCAGACATCGACGCTATGGTAACTCTTAGCTTAAAAAATAGACAGATCCCAGGTATGCAGGGTACAATGCTCTACCAATAGCCCTCTTACATTGATCAGGTTCTGTTTCCCTCGGACTACAAAAAGGGATGTTTCTCCTGTTCAATGGTATGACATCCCCACACCAGCATATCGTGCATTTCAAAGCGATATGTTGAGAGACAGCGGCTGATGGGAGACTCTTCCTCTATCAATTTGATGGCCCGGCCTTTCAGTGGTATGCTCGGATTCCCCCAAATTCAATACATACTTGGGAGGAAATGGAGAAACTGTTCCAGTGGCATTTTTATGAGGTCAAGAGAGAGGTCCAAACCATCGAGCTTCTCACCTTGACTCAGGAACTTGACGAATTCGTCGATCAATTCATAGCAAGGTGGAGAGATTTGGCTGCTTGTCATCCTAATCCTATGCTTGAGAAGGAAGCAGTCCATACCTACGTGCGAAACATGCGACCTGAGATCGCTCTACATGTTAAGGCTTCCAATCCAACCACCATGTCTGAGCTGATCTTTAAGTCAGTTTTCATAGAGAGTTTGTCATGCTACCATAGTAGGTCATGACAACAATCTTCAAATTAAGGAAACAACCGAGGGAATGGCAATTCTCGGACCATCACCCGAGGTAACTAGCAAAAAGGAGTAATCAGTGCGGCCGTCACCGTAAGTGATCCAAAGAAGGCTGCCTCCCAAACATTGGACCTCTCCAAAGGGGTAGGCACAATAAAGATAATGCTGGTTAGGTGCCTCGATCTCGCCCTCAAGATCTGGATGATCGGGTGACACTCACCTTGGGTTTCAAAGGAACCCAGGACTTGAGATTGCTCTCTCGAAACCCTTGCTCCAGAATAAGGGCAGGTGGACTAACCGATGAGAGACGAACTTAAGGGTGGTTTAGGACTTACTTGGGCTGGCCTTTGTGAGCGCCCTCTTAGATCACGAAGAAAGCCCCAAGTCAAAAAATTGGTTCGAAATCGTCTCCCTTGGCTTGTATTCGCATGTTTTTGCAATCACACACATATGGAAAATGTTATAAGCAAGTGGGTCAAAGCACCCCACCTTGCCTTTGGGCAAATGTACACAGGCGTGCACATTCAAAAAGAGGAAGAGAAGGATGAGAGAATTAAGAATGGGATGAGAAGAATTTGACCAGATGATGAGACTGACACAGTGACTAAACTAGTAAGTAATTGATCGGGCGTGGCAGTAAAATGGACTCGATAACTCAGACTGGCCCAATAGAATTACTAATAGATGATAGTACTAACATCGGCTTGCTAGACATAATGGCTAGTCTGTCAAGGCGATTAAGCGCGTACAGTAACTCTGAATGACACAACGACATTATGGATAAACGACAAGATTACCATGGAAGCTAATCTCGACCCCTCTTAATCAAACGAAAGAGGAAGAGAAAGAAAGAAAAAGATCAGAAAGAGAGAAAAGAGAAGAAGGAGAATAGAATAGAAAGAAGGGGAGAAAGAGAAGGAAGGGAGAAGAAGAGCATGAGAGAGGATTAAGGGAAAAGAAAAGACAGACAAAGACGACAATGGGAGAAGGATGGAGAAAAAGCTCAGACGGTGATGGCCTCCACCGACTGTGACATAAAGAGAGAAGAGAGAGAAAGAACACAGGCGGCAATGTGCTTCCACCAGTGTGATAGAAGAGAGAGAAAGAAGGAACACAAGTAGCAATAGGTTTACACCGGCTATGTCTGAAGAAAGAGGAGAGGGAAAGAACGCAGGTGACGATAAGCTTCCGTCATCTATGATTGAAGAACAAGGATAAAAACACAGGAGACACTAGGCTTGCATCGGTTGTGACAAAAGAGAAGAAAGATAGAAAAACACAGGCGGCGATAGGCTTGCGCCGTCTGTGACAGAAGAGAAGAAAGAGAAGGAACACAAGTGACGATAGGTTAGCGTCATCTATGACAGAAGAGAGGAAAGAGAAGGAACATAGGCGGCAATTGGTTAGCGTCGTCTGTGATTAAAGAGGAAAATAAGAGAAGGAATACAGGTGGCGATAGGTTCGCACCATCTGTGATCGAAGAGAGAAGGGAGATAACATTGACAAAGGCCCAGCCAGTCATCCAGGTTAAGACTTGACCCACTGTTCATGTCTCATGAATAGGCAGGCATCACACAAGTGGATAAGCATGCCATGCGTGAATGGAGAAAGAGAAGTAGAGAAAGAGAGACATGATAGACCAGAGGAGGAAGAGAGAGAAAGAGATAAAGATGATAAAATAGGAGAGAGAAAGAGATAAAGATGATAAAAGAGGAGAGGGAAAGAGATAAAGATTAGAAGAGAGGAGAGAGAAAGAGAGAGAGATGAGAAAGAGGAGAGAGATAAAAGAGGAGAGAGAACAAAGGAGAGAGAAAGAGGGGAGGAGAGAAAGTTATCTTACCGAGGGGTATCATCTCTTTTCTTCTCTCTCCTCTCTCTCTCTCTCTCTCTAAGACGCACCCACGAACTCAAGCAAGAATTGAAGTCCTTATTGAATATTAAAGAACTGTGTATGTGTGTTTTTAATAATTTGGCTTTGCATGTTTATATAGCATTGGGCCCAAACATGGGTGGATGTCCAAAACTACCTAGAATTGAAGATAATTACAATTTAATTAAATTAAAAGAAATTCTAAAAATGGGTACAAAAAGACTGTTTTGGCCCTACCTAACAATGTGTTGAATTTCAGAACAATCCCTGCTGCTGCTCAAGAATTTTTGTGATCTTCCATGATTGATCCGGGTTGCTTTGATGGCTGTTTGATCAAAATATGATTGTTTTCTTGGAGGCCTCAGCATTGCGATCGATTTGATAGCAACTTCGAGCTATGGATTGTGTATTTAAGGGACGAGCATGCGTCTTGAAATTTGGATGAATCTTGAAAACTTTGAATCGCTAGTGAGCTTGATGTTTCTTCGTGATTTCTTTGCTGAATCACACTAAGCATGCCGTCATGATTGCATGGCAACAATCGCAGCTCGACTTCGTGTCTGGACGAAGATTTTGTCCACTTGAGTTTTTGACCGAAATCATTGAATCCGACAGCCGGAATATACAACTGTTTTGATGCTTTTGTGTGTGACATCCAACCATTCATTGTACATGCGGTTTAGACTAGAGATAACCTCAGACCTTACGCACATCATGCATCTAATTTCACATTAATCGGGTATGCGAGCGTCGTGATTTGGCCGTCGGAGTGAGGCATGCTTCTGCTAAATTTTCTACAACTTTCTTCACAGATCAGCAACTTCTATCTAGTTTTTCTCCCTGCTCAAGCATCGTCACGGGGTGTTCCACATATCAAAACGCTCATCCTGACGAGACGAACATGCTAACAAAATTTGAGCACGATTCGACTAGGAACGAGTGAGATATAGGCCCCAAAAGTTATTACCTGTGATTGTAAAAACAACCACCTTTAATGGTGTTTTGGTGCAGAGCGGCCACACGGGAATAGTGTGCGGCCTACCCTGTTTCGGTATTTTACCCATAACTTTATCTTGGAGTGCTCGGTTAAGCCGAAACTTGAGCCATAGGGGTTTTCAATCATGCTAACTCCAATAGAGGTGGTCCCATAGTAATTTGACGCACCAAACATATAGTCCTAGTTATGGGGTCCATTTCAGGGTGCTAGAGGCAAATTTTTTTGAAAAGTGTTTCTTTATTTTCACTACCTTAGACATGCTGGAATGCGACGAAACTTGGCAGATGGCCTTTTGGAGTGCTTATGAAGATCATGAACAGTTTTGAGGCAATTCTGAGAGTGTTAAAATTTCCACTATTTTGTGAGGCTTTATTGACCTGCTTCCTCTTTATTTCGCATCAAAGACCAAGGTACTAAAAAATGTGTTCAAGCAGCTTGCCCCGCCGAATGTTGTGCTTCAAGAGCAGTGAGAAGGAATTTTTTCCTTCTTGCTTCTCTCGAAGCACGACATTCAAAAAATTTCCTTCAACTTTATTACTATTTTCTTTCTAGCCACATGACTACGTGACGGTTGAGGAGATTCACGCAATGTTGCAACTAGGATGCTCAGGCATTTGAATGCAATGTATAGGTCCATCCGTGGAGACGTTTGGAGAAGAATATACTTTTTTGAGGTATCTTATCGAAGTCCTCACCTTCGTGTGGACTGTTTATGATTCTAAAGCCGAGGATTTTGTACGGACCTCATTAGTTAGAATCAGGGCTGTCTGGCTGTCGAGCGCCATGCTGAAGGGCATTTTTCCCATTTGGTCAGGGTTTGTTTGTATCCTTTGGTGTTGAGCTATGTTTCGAGGATTTTGTTTATGGTGTGCTAAAGAGCCTTTGGTTGGCGCTGTTTGATGCTACACCAAGTTTGCTTTTGACAGTCAGGATACCTCTGTGGGCCCCATCTGTCAGGTCTAGTCGGGGTCATTTTGTTAGCCGGTCCAAAAAGTATGGGCCTGTCGGTTAGAATGAATTGTGGTGAGGCGGATTGAAGTCTCTAGTGGGTTCACCCTGGCTTTGTCAGTTTGTTACCTTCGTAGTGGTCTTGAGCATTTTTTTGGAGTGTGTTCGTGACCTCATGGGAATAGTTCTCTTCCTCATGAGACTTGTCCTGCTTTCTTGGCATATATTCTGTCCTTCGAGTCCTTTTTGTAAATGGACTCAAGCTGTCGGAATAGTTTCCTTGAAGCTTGTATTTTATTGTCTTGGTATTGTGACACCAGGGATTTTTCCTTTTGAGTGAGGGCTGAAGCCGCCTATTGAGTCAAGTGTTGCATTAACCTGTTTATTGGTCCTAAGCATCCTTTGTGGATATTTACTTGGACTTGAGAAGTGACCTCGAAGAGACAGTTTTCACCAACTACCTTTTTATTTGGGGCTCTTTACCCATGACCTTTCGACCATGTCCACCTTTACTCTTCCATTTTAATTCATGGTGCTTTTTTAGGTTTTCACCATGCCCGGGTTTTTATTTTTACGAAACTCTTTTACTCATGGTTTCGTGATCATGCTGGTCCGTCATATTTACTTGTGGCGTTCCCTTACCCAGGTATACACCATGCCCGTTATTTTTTTACGAAGGCGTGTTTAGGGTTATGCCTTCGGAACCTGTGCGAAGCCTTTTAATGTCATATGACCAAGACGTGCACTACAATTTAAGGTCATATAGCTGGACCGTGGTGGTGACGAATGGCTGTCTGTGGAGGCCATGGAGTGAGTACGGTGGTAGTTTTAACTCACTTTGGGGAGATGGCATGAGGCTACCTATGAAGGATGGATGATGTATGAATGTAAGGTGAAAATGGTGACCCACTAGCTTACGACGAGTATGGGTGGTGGGATGGTTCTTCGCTTTGTGAGCATGGGTTAGCCTCAATGGGGAATGATGAAGGATGATGAAATGAATGGACTTACTAGGGAGGTAATGAAGGTGGTGCGCACACACAAACGGATCGGTTAGGGAAGACATGCTTGCTGATGCCTGTAAAAGATGTGTGCGCATATGTGGGGGCATGTTTAAGGCCATGCCTCCGAGACCTGTGCATAGCAGTTTAACGTCATGGGGCCAGAACGTATGCTATGATTTTGGGGTTATATAGCTTGGACCGTGGTTATGCAGTTTAGAGTCATGCAATTAGGACCATGCAATTTAAGGTCATGCAACTAGACCTCCGCTATAATTTAAGGTCATATAGTTTGGACCATGGTATTGAGCCTTTTAATATCACACGGCTAGGATGTGTACTATGGTTTAAAGTTGTATAGCTTGGACCGTGAAGTTTAAGGTTATGCAGCTAAACCTTTGCTACAATTTATGGTCGTATAGTTTGGACCATGCAGTTTTAAGGTGGTACACCGAGACCAAAGTTGTGTTGTTTAAGGTAATGCATCATGGACTGAAGCTGTGCAGTTTTAGGTCAGGCAACGCAGACTGTGGCTGTGCAATTTCAGCTCATGCAGATGCACCATAGCTATGCAGTTTAAGGTCATGCAGCGCGGACCGTGGTGTGGGTCACCATGTAAGTGAAGCTTCATGGGAATAAGTCTTGTAGACAACAATTTGACTCCCTGGGGATACAATAGTTAGGATTGACAAGGGGTTCAGATGAAAAGGCGGACTTTATTAGGGACAAGGCGACAAGTGTAGCCCCCTCAAAGATGAAGAATAGTACTCAGTAGAGAACAAATTCATTGAAAATGACCCAGCTAGGTGTAAAGCAGACCCACTGGGGGTTGCTGTAATAAAAATGACCCTAACTCCACTGGGGGATAATGAGTTGCAGTACGAGTACGACTCCTACTTGGGATGAGAAGTCATGGCCTGAGTTGAACGATCTGGGTTCCACTTCATTGAGGATAATAGGTCATGGTCAAGGTGCAACTTTACCAGGGATAACAGTAGTATAGGGTGTGTGCCAATGAACCGCTAAGAATACAGCTGAAGCTAGGCACAGTTGTAGACACCCCATTTTAAAATTGGAAAATTTTGTGGTTTCTTGAATCTTTAGGATCATAATTAACCTAGTAAACCAAAATCCATAGCTCACACAACCTATCTTGTGACTTGGAACCAGTCTGCCTGCCCAGAACCCGGTAAAAACTCATTTTTTACCCAGATTTCCGTAAATGCCCTGTTTTATCAAAACAATCATTAAAATAGTAAAAGACTCCGTTTTGCCCCAAATTTCTCTGAGTGATTCACAAGAGGCTGAGTAACACAGAAAATTTTAAAATTTGTATTTTGACCAAGTTTGACTTGGGCGACATGGCCCGTGTTGCCCAGCTTAGACTGGGTAACACGCCTAGTGTCGCCCAGATTCGGGCGACACTACCTGTGTTGCCCAGCTCTTTTTTCCCCTAAATTGAAATTTTTCCCTTTTTTGAGGTTTTAATACTTTCCTTGGGCAACACTGGGCGTGTCGCCCTAATCCGTGACCCTCAAAAGGTGGATCTTTGAACGAGGGATTTGTTTGTTGCGAGAGGATATCCTTCCCAAAGGATTTTGACCCCAACAAACCCTCTTTTTCATGGAATTTTGGAAGGAGGATAGATAGAGATTAGAAACCCTATAAAGCGGTAGAAGATAGAAATCTGAGATAAAAACTCAAAGAGAAAACCCTAACCTAACCTAAGCTTGAGAACCCTAGTTTTAAGCCATTTCCAGGGCACAACCACCATATTCAAATAATACTTTCTGACTAACAGTATGATCAAAGAGACAAAAGAGGACCGATTCTGATATGGGCGAGCCTTAGAAGGCTCGAGAGTCCCGGGCCATCCGGCCCGACCATCCAGCCCGAATCGATATCTATTCTTATTTCACTATTTTAATTTTAGTTTAATCTTCTTTGGTTAATTTTTTTTAAAATCATATTTTGAATGTTTTTGGATCATGCTGGCTCTGCTACAAATCTGAGAGCAGATTTGCTCGTTTCTGGGCAGATCTGACCTCAGATCTGAATTCGATTTTTCCCACCTTCTCTACCACTTGATACCATTTCATTTTCATTAGTTTAAGGTTTCAGATCCAAGATATCTTCACCACTATATCTCTCAAATTTTGCACTGTAACAGTTTGGCGCCCACCGTGGGGCCTTTCGAGCTTGATCAAAGCGCCAAAATACAATTTTTATTCATCGTTTTTCACTGTTTTCAGTCACAAAAATTCCCAGAAGTCTTCAGTAACCAGGATCCAGGGTTTCAATGCTATGAAACCCTAATTTTTTTTGGGCGACACCAGCCGTACCGCCTGGGCAATACCACTAGGGCCGCCCAGATCCAGGGTGACACTCCCCATGTCGCCTAAAATTCAAAAGTTTCAGAATCTTTTGAAATTTTTTATATTCGTTCTGAGGTCTCGTTTGTGAATATCCACAAAATTTCAAAGAAAAATAAATTTTTCAAAAATACCAAAACAATAGTTTACTGTTCCATCTACACTATTCTACTTTACTCTGTTTTAATTTATTTTATCATAAATCCATTTTTGTTCTGCTTCTTACAGGATTAAAGTAGGCTTATTTCATCCGTTCAAACAAGGAAAAATTATAAGAAACATTAAAAAAAAAAAAAAAACGTTTTTGGGAGACACTAGCAGTGTCTCCCACCCTTCGAATGTCCACTTGCGAACCCAGCTAAAATCTCCATGGCCTTAGAAAATACAGCGTTTGAATACAGGACCTTCTTTAGCCAGGGACTTATCCCCCACTCTTTTGACTCCATGATCGAGCGAGTGGTATGACATGAAAGGGAGAGAGGGACACCCCTCAGCACTAGACCCGATAACAAACCCATCACGACTCCCCAGAATAAAAATAAGAGCAACGATAAGGGGAAAGCTTCCGTTCAGGTTAACGAAATTATCGTTAACGGACCGGCTCAAGGTTCAGCCACCAAGCACAATAATAGGAATCAAAATTGAAGGGGTCAACCTAGAGCTAATGCTCAAAATAACAATCAAACGCGAGAGGACAACTTCACTCCTCTCAAATACCCGTTAGAAAAAGTCCTGGAGTTATTCTTGAAGAAAAACATGGTTCAACTCCGACCACCATCTAAACCACCATTTGAGGTTAAGGATAAGAATAGATGGTGCAAGTGGCATAGAAACCGTGCCCATGACACCCAAAATTGTTTCTACCTGAAGCGGGTGATTGAACGGTTAATTAATAAGGCGACATCACTGTCGGACATAGAAATCAACCTGTTGAAGAACCTAAACAAATGATGGGTATCTTCATAGACCCTCTCCCTAAAATACGACCACAATGACCAAAGAAACGGGAGCTCCGAGTAACTCAAAGGAAGATGTTATCATTCACATGATTGAAAATGGAGACGAAGAAGATGATCCCAGCCATCTCATATTTGCTTGTGATCATCATCTTCAAGAAGTTGAAGAAGATCTTTTGAGTCTTCCTAGAGGAAACTCTTCGTCTATGAACTCTGATGTTCCTCCTAAGTGGGACCAGTATGACAAAGATTATGCCCTCGAGATTGAAATGGTCAAAGCTGAAGAAAAAGGATCATCATCCAAACAAGGGGCCAGCACCCTGAGGTCTCCCATTACTCTCACTAAGTCTGACCCTATCAAGCTCTAGGCTGGCGAAGTTGATTCCTTAACCTATGGAGGTCGAGTGTTCAAACCCATTCAACTAATGGTGGACACTCTTGATGAAAGAATGGGAGCCACTTCAATAGCCAAACCACAAGCAAGGGTTGCGATTCATGAACCTAATAAAAGAACTCAAGGATCCGCATCCACTTATGATCTACCGACTCATCTCAGGAAGATCCAGGCTCAAATCTCCATCTTGGAGCTACTTGTCGGCACATAGAGCGCAAATTGAAAAGGTTCTTGCTAAGACCCACATCTCGGGGAACACACAGCCGGATGAGTTGTGTGGTATGATCAACAAAATAGTTGCATGAACGCCAATCATATTCACAGAGGATGACGTCCCGGCTAATGTCAATCATTTTCACATCTAGCCTCTTCATATCAATATTATCATGAAAGGATATGAGATATGGAGAGTGCTCCTTGATAATAGGGCATCCCCAAACATATGCCCTATGAAAATGGTTAAGCAGATAGGCAAAAGCCCGAATGACTTCGAACTATGTCAGTTAACCATCGATGCATAAGATGGGACCGAAAGGCCGGCTGAAGCCATATTGCCTCTCACACTCAAGATTGGCCCCACCATTCAACCGGTGAAGTTTTATGTCATGGACATAAAACCTTCTTTTAACATACTGCTAGGAAGACCCTGGCTCCATGAAAACCTCGTGGTCGCCTCCACGTTACATCATTGCCTAAAATTTCCAACCAAAAATGGCATTACAAAGGTTTGTGCTAACCCCCCCTTCTTTTCTTAATCCTAGCACACATAGCGGAAAGTTATCCGTAGGGGCCGAGCTCAGAGAAATCCCGCTCGCTTCCTTCAAGCTAGTTGATTGTGCTACTTTACGCCTAGAGGTCGACGACCTTGTTCCTCAAATTTTGCAAACTTCTTCATCGATGGAGGAGATCATCCATTGCCAAAATCGATACAGCTTCGGGTCCCTTTAAGCCTGACACATGCTCTTCTCCCAAGGCTTCCAATCTGTCTATGGTTTGGGAAGTGAAGAGAAAGACATAAAGGAAGTGATTTCTGCATCACTTGAAGCAAAAATTGGAAAAGGGGATTGAAGAGGGCTCAGGTGTACTCTCACCCGATTGGCATGAGCCTAAACTGCCAATCGGCTTCAAAATCTTTTGCTCCACGGTGGCATGAGCCTAAACTGCCAACCATAATTTAGATCGGCAAACTCGTGCGACCTTAAAAAACCGAGCTAACACGTCAAACTTGTGCGACATTAAAAAGCCGAGATACCACATAAAACTCGTGTGACATTAAAAAAAATGGTCTAGCACGTCAAACTCGTGCGACGTTAAAAAAATGAGCTATTACGTCAAACTCGTGCGACGTAAAAGAGCCGAGACAGGTAACGTCTAACCCCGTATGACGTAAAAGGTCGGGTTATCGAGTTCAACGTCAAACTCGTGCGATATAAAAGAACCGAGACAGGTACTGTCTACCCCCATATGACATAAAAGGGTGTCGGGTGTATCATCCATCGCTGCATGGCACTAAACTGCTTAGAGGGCTCTATGGTTGCAAGAGTTGAAATTGCTAACCAACATTGCTTTTCGAAATATCTTTTTGTTTTCAAAATTTTCACCATATGTCTCGTCTTTTCAAAACATTTAATTTTTTGTTAAAATCGTTGCCTGTCCCTCCTCCGTGTTCTGTTTCAAATCTCTTCCTACATTCAAAAATTTCTAAAAAGACTTCTAAAATGAAGGAGCTTGGACACCCGTAGATGAAAAACACCGCATTGCCACGATTACCGTGTTGCTGGCTCGCCTCTCTATTCTGAATTGATCAGATAAGTCTCATTCTATAGAAAGCCTTTCCCTATAAACAACCTTAGGAAACCCCTAAGGAAATCAAAGAAATTGCCAAGGTTAAAATTTTCAAACTGAGAAACCCCTAAGGTCAAGTGGCATGGCTGCAAAATCCACCTCAAGTTTCAAGCTTGCGTAACTCGGCGACACCTCATGCCGAACACCCTAGGATGAAAATGCCCTAGGTGGGTGAGCATGGGACTGCAATGACTTGGAGGGATATTTAGTGTGTCATCTGCCCACATGACGTCGGGCTCACATTCATCTTTGACATTCTCCGGCCCCTCGAAGGACTGGGAATGTTAGAAAGTTTACAATTGCTACTCACAAGGACAGGGAGTGCGCATTTTCGTACCCCTCGAAGGATAGGGAGTGACAACGTGTCTACTTGTTTGCCACTATCTTGTCCCTCGAAGGATAGGGAGTGTCAAAAAGGGGCAACTGTAGACACGCCGCTTAAATTTAACAAATTATATGGTTTTCTGAACCCTTAGGACCATACTTAACCTAGTAAATCCAAATTCATAGTTCACATAGCCTACCTTGTGATTCGAAACCGGTGTGCCTGCCCGGAACCCAGTAGATGCCTGTTTTTTACCCGAAATCTAGTAAACATGCTGTTTTAAGAAATAAATCATTAAAAATAGTGAACAACTCTGTTTTGACCCAAATTTTCTCTGAGAGCTTCAAAAAAGGATGAGGAAGACACCCAAATTGAAGAATATCAATTTGGACAAGTTTTGGTTTGGAGACATGGGGCATGCCGCCCAGGTGACATAAGGCGTGTCACCCAAGTCTTCTTGCAATTGCGCTATTTTTCGAAAAAACTCATTAAAAATAGTAAAAAAATCTGTTTTGACCCAAATACTTTCTGGTAGCTTCACAACAGGCTAAGGAACACAGTTAAAAAGAAAATTTTCAATTTAGAGCATTTTTTATTGGTGCGACACAAATGAAAGACATGTGTGTATACTCTAAGTTTACTTTTTATGTCATGATAATATTTTGCATGGATAATAATATATGGCCCTAAATGTCAAGGCATGACACTGTTCAAAGTCACTGTTATTTTCAGCAACTGTGGCCCTCTTTGGGCAATGCTTTTGGCCTAGGTAATTGTTTTCAAAAACCTTGAAATTACCGCCATTGGAAAGATTTATGAATGTACTTAAAGTTGCATGTTTTGAGATTTTTGAAACTCCCCACGGCGTTTGAGCTATGACCCAAAATGCGCAAACATGTCACTGCACACTGTTGCAGAGAAATTTTCAGCAACTAATGCTCACCTTGTACTGAGCTTTTGACCCATCAAATGGCACCCAAATTTCTTCAATTCACTATTTTTGTGTAAATGTATTAGCTCAAGGTTTCATGTTTGACGCATCCTGAGACTCCCCCCTAAATCGGGAGCAACACCCTCGCAAGAGGGGCATGTCACTATTATCAGCCATTGCGTAATCCTATGACCATGCGACACTAAATTAATTTGATATATGATAATTGTGATGCCATATGATAAATTCCATGAGAATTCCATAAAGATATATGAATGATGCCATGTAAACTGCACTTTGTGAGAAAAAGGGGCCACGAGCACGATAACAATGAAATGAATGAATAATGAATGCCAAATACTACTGAGAAAGCTTATGTGTAAATGCCTTGTGATAGCTTTTGAAATGCATGTCGTTTGCTAAATGTTATGTCATTATGATGAAATACGATTCATCTATTATGAGGAAATGAATGGCTACTGCTTATATTGATATTGACCACCACACAGTTGAACACTCACCGGTAGTGGATACTGTTATGATGATGTGATGAATGGCCACGGTTTATATTGATATTAGCCACTACGTGGTGGGACACTCACCGATAGTGGATGGTACTATGATATTGCCTGCTACGCGATGGGACACTCATGGGTAGTAAGGAAAGAGATGCCGACATATCCCCTAACTTGCACAATGATAGGAATGATTAAGGGAGAGGATAAAGGGTCGCACCCTATATTTATGAAATGATATATGATTGATTCCTTGCAAGGTAAGGGCCTATAGAAACCCCAATACATGCTGAGGACTGTGTCAGTGTGTTGAGGGTATTACAAAGTGGATACCCCACTTATCATTACCTTCCCTCCTGTGTGATGGTAGAGGCCTTAAGCAATGGGATTAGCTTAGCCAAATGGATAGGGCCTCTACTGCGGGAGTAAGTGATTTAGGGAGTGCGTGGGTAATGATTAAATTTCTTTATAAGGAATATTTAGCATTATAATGATGGAATGATTTTATATTTCACAAATTGAAGGCTCTAATCACACTGATTTAGTGATGACTGTCGCTTAAATGAAATGTTCATATTCGCTATCTTGACTTGATATGCATTTACACTAAATTATGATATTATATTGTGCTGTTGTCACATAAGGATAGAACCACCATAGATGCATAACACTAGACTTGCGTACTGGGCTATATAGCTCATCCCATTATTTCTCCACTCCCTGTAGATTGATAGCGGCTGGTAAAGGGCAGGAAGTTCGTGTTTGGTGGTTGGAAGAAAAAGCTAGTGTTCTTGAAGACGGTGCTTAGACCTTGTTTATGTCTGGCTTGTTTGGCCCTAGTTTTGTTTTCTTCTTGGTGGATATGTGTATGTGTAATATTGGGCCTAGATGCCCCAAATTGCATGTAATATTTTGGAAGATTTTTATATTATGGATTTTTTGGTGTATGGAATTTCTTATGTTCATCTATTTGTTGAGTTATTGTTTTAGTTTTTTCTTATGTTTTGCTCAATTTTTGAATATGAAGGCGTTGAGTCCACTCCTACCTGAGTGACAAACGTTACATTGCTTCATGAACCCGAGTTCGATTGCTCGTCGCCAAGTTGGGCACGGTGGTCGGGGGCGGGGTCATGACACTAGCACACAATCGATCCAAAGTTTTCAAGATTCAAGCAAATTTCAAGCTTCATGATTATTGTTTAAAAACATGATTCATGGCTCGAAGTTGGTATCAAATCATTTGCCATGTCTAGCCCTACAAGAAAACGGTCATCTTTCGATCAAACGGGCATCAAAACAACCCCAGATCAGTCATGGAAGATCATGCAAGTTCTCGGGCAGCAGTAGGGAGTGTTTTCAATTTCTGTACATTGTTAGGCAAGGCAAAATAGTCCTGTGTTCCCATTTTTAGAATTTCTTTTAATTCAATTAAATTCTAATTATCTTCAATTTTAGGTAGTTTTTGGGCATCCACCTATGTTTGGGCCGAATTCTATATAAACATGCGCAACCAAATTGTAAAATCCCCTAGGGTTCATTCTTCAATATTCAATATATATATATATATATATATATATATATATATATATTGAATATGCATCTTGGAGAGCGCAAGAGAGAAGAAAGAAGAAAAAGGCTGGTACCCCTCAATAAGGTAACTTTCTCTCTCCTCCCCTCTTTCTCTCCTCTCTTTTCTCTTCCTCTTTTCTCTTTCATCTCTTTTCTCTCTAATATCTTTTATCTCTCATCTCTATCTCTCTTTCTCTCTCTTATTTTCTCATCTCTATCTCTCTTCTATCTCTTTCTTCTCATCTTTATCTCTCTTGCTCGCTCTTTCTTCTCTTCTTTATCTGTCTCTTCAGCCTCTAATCCATCATGTCTCTCTTCCCGTGCTTTTGTTTCTCTTCTCTGTTCGCCCATGGCAGACCTTTGTTAAAACTCTGTCCCCTCTTCCTTCTTCTTTTTGACACAGTCGGAGAAGGTCTAGCACCGCCTGTGTCCCCTTTCTTTTCTTCTTCTAACACAGCTTGCGAAGCTTAGCGTCGCCTATGTTCTCTCTCCTCTTCTTCTATCACAGCCGACAAAATCTTAGCACCACTTGTGTCCTCTCTCTCTTCTTTGTCTAACAAAGTTAATGAAGGCTTAGCGCTGCCTATGTATTTTCATTCCTCTTTTCTCGCCACAACCAGCGAAGGCTTAGCGTCACATGTGTCTTCTCATGCCTCTTCTTCCACGACAACCGGTGAAGGTTTAGCGCCTCCTGTGTCTCCTTCTTTCTCTCTCTTCTATCACACCGGTGGAAGAACATTACCACCTGTGCCTTCATCTCCTTCTCCCTACTCGTCATAGCCGGCGAGAACATATCGCCGACTAAGTTTCTTTCCCCTCCTCTCATTGCTACTTGTGTCTGTCTTTGCCCCTTCCTTCTATCCACTCGCACACTCTTGTCCTCCTTTCTTTCTCTTCCTTTCCTTCTTTTTATTCTCTCCTTCTTCTCTTATCTTATTTCGTATTCTCTCTATATGATCTCTATTCCTTCTGTTATTCTTTTGTTTGATTAAGAGGGGTCGCGATTAGCCTTCCATGGTAGTCGTATCGTCTAGCTATAATGACGTTGTACCAATCAAAGTTACTGTGCCCGGTTTATCGCCACGACAGACTAACCATTGTGTTTAGCTAGTCAGCATCGGTACTGTCGTCTAGAAGTAATTATGTTGAGCTGGTATGAGTTATCGAGCCCGTTTTACCGACACTTCAAGTCAATTACTTGCAAGTTTCGTCACTGTGTTGATCTCCCCACCTGGTCAAATTCTTCTCTCCCTCATCTTTCTTCTCTCATTCTTCTCTTCCTCCTTATGAATGTGCACACCCATGAGCGGTCACCCAAAAGGCAAGGTGAGGTCTGTTGACCCACCTGTCTTATAACATTTTCCAAATGTGTGTTATTGTAGAGAGCAAGAGAATACAGGCCGAGGGAGGCGATTTTGAACCAGTTTTACTAATGGGGGGAGTTTTACGTGAACTAAGAGGGTGCCCACGCGAACCAGCTCAAGTAAGTCCCGAACCCACCTTAAATTCCTCTTTCATCGGTTGGTCCATCTGCCCTTGTTCTTGAGAAAGGTTCCCGAGAGAGCAATCTCAAAAGTCCCGGGTCTCTCTGAAACCTGAGACGCATGCCACCCGATCATCCAGATCTGGAGGGCGAGATCGAGGCACCTAACCAGCTTGGTGACTCCACTGGGGATTTACTACCCCTTAGTCGGATCGTACTTGTTTGGCTAGTTTCTCCTTTCTGTTTTTTCTGTTTTCACATTTCACGTAAGGCTTCCGAGTTCCGTAACCCATTCATCCGGATCGGGGATTTCTTTCCCTAGGGAACAAGTTCCTTGAACTTTGTTCCCAACCTTCCTATCGAGTAAAGACCACGTGTCTACCTCCCAGGTCTTAACCTGGATAGGTGTGCGGTGGGACTTAATGGTCCCTCACTCCCCATCTCCCCACTCTAGTGGAACCTCCACCAAGGCACCCTACATAGGTGGCACACACGCCACCACTCACCACATGCACCAAGGCATCGGCAAGTCACTTGTTGGTCGTACTACCAAGGTACGCAAGAACGCCACCTAGTCCCTCTCTACAAAAGGCGACCAAGTTATCGTTGCTTCTGTGGACTGCTGCAAGGCTACCCCCCACATTCCTGCACCACCACAAGTCTCCATCTCTAGAGGCTCGACACATCAAGGCGGAGACCCTGTGGCCTTCGCCTCTCGCACACACCACAAGGCTCGTGGGTTATCCACTCGAGCCACACCTCGGGGCAATCCTTATATTACCTCGAGTCAGCACCATGGATCAGACCTCCCAAGGCCGAGTCCTGCATACACTGCACATATGCATCCCACTGCTCATGGCAACGTCGTCATTACGCCAACCCCAGTACACAGGAGAAGATCTTCTCTTCCTCCTACTCAGTGCACACAAGCGCACCCTGTAAGGGGCAGGCTTCCCCTTGTTGTCTTACAGACACCTGTTTAGGGTTTTTGTCCGTCTAAGGCCGGACCACTTGCTCAAGCCCCAGCTGACCCCCAGGTCATCCGTGACCATTCTTCATGAGGCACACACATGTCGCCATTATAGACAACCCCTCGCCCTCAACTCAAGCGTCCTCACGAGTCAACCATGATTTTGCCTACTCCTCCTTCTTCATGTAAGCACCTCCAGCCTTGGTACTCGAAGACCTTCCCTAAGACTACCATCCTGAACCAGAATCATCATTTCAATCGTGGCTCCAGAGCCCACAAGAGAACCCGGGGTAAAGACCTGATGGAAGATCGAGTCCTTCATCCTCCCCTGCCCAAGATGACTCCAGTCCATGGCCCTCATCCTTTGTCTCACCTGATGGAGACAACTCTCTCTTGTGTAAGAAGAACTGACTAGCCGCAGTCTCAATCACAGTTTTGGCTCGAGATCCATCAAAGCCTCAAAGCTAAGCGTGATAGAGGTCTGTGAATTCTGACCAAGGCAGTCGGGGCAACCAGCTCTGATGACCCTGTGCTCCATAATCCCTTTTACCCTCTTCAGATGACGAAGCCTGAAGAGGAGCTCCATGAGCCCTGCACTGTGGTTAGTGTTGTAGAAGATGACCCAGCCACTCAGTAGCCACGGTCCCAAGACTGTGGAGAACCGATCGTCACGCGAGCAGCATATAAGAGTTGAGCTCAGTTGGGGCATGCTGACCCCCTGCTGATCGATCTGCCTCGTGCAACCTGTCAAGTTTTCAAGCCCTCCCGCACTTAAGGCTGACCTCCCTCGAGAAACAGTCAGCATAATGGCCGTGAACGAGCCCGGTGACTCGCAGGAAGAGTGCATGAACAAATTCGAAGATATGGTGTGCGTGATGATGGAAAAGAGCGATCGTATAGACGTTGCACAACAATCAACAAACCATGAGGTCAATTCCCATCACTCTGATGGTGCACCTCTAAGGCAACCCCTTCCCTTTGCCTCACGGGACAATTTTGTCCCTCACCCCATCACACAGGTAGACATCGATGCTATGGTGACCCATAGCTTAAAAAACATACAAATTCTGAGAATATACGGTGCAACGCTTTATTAAAGGTTGTACCCTTCATACATTGACCAGGTCCCATTTCCCTCAGATTATAAGAAAGGGAAGTTTCCCCTATTCAACAGAACCACGTCCCCAAACCAGCATATTGCCCATTTCCAAGTAGCATGTCGAGAAATAGCAGTTGATGGGAGACTCCTTCTTCGTCAGTTTGTTGAAACCCTTGAGGGCCCCCAAACTCAATACATACTTGGGAGGAAATGGAGAAACTGTTCCACCAGCATTTTTATGAGGTCAAGAGGGAGGTTCAAACCATTGAACTTCTCACCCTGACCCAAGATCCCGATGAGCCGTGGACCAGTTTATATCAAGATGGAGATATTTGGTCGCTCGCCATCCCAATCCTATGCCTGGGAAGGAAGCAGCTCAAAATTTTGTACAGAACATTTGACCCGAAATTGCTCTACATGTTGAGGCCTCTAATCCGACCTCCATATCAGAATTGATCTCTAAATCAGTCCACATAAAAAGCCTATCACGTCATTAGGGTGGGTCACAACAACCGTCTGCAAGCTCAAGGAACAACTAGGGCAATGATAGCTCTCAAAACAACACCCAAGGCAGCCAACAAAAAGGAGTGATCAATACTGTCGTCGCGTCACTGATCCAAAGAAGGCTCCCTCCCAAACTTTGAACCTCTCCAAAGGGGTGAGCATAGTAAAAACAACGCCCTAGATAGGCAACCAACAATAGTCGTACAACCGAGTACCCCCACAGGCAAATCTTAATCGGGACGATTAATTCACCTGGCATAGGAACAAGGTCCTTTGAGAAGGAATGGGTCCCTGCAGTGTTTCGATTATTATTGGAACAAAATATGATCGATCTTTCAGAAGCCAAGTTCCCTCAGCAAGCTGAGCTCAATACTCAGGCGAATTGTTGTGCTTACCATTGAAGGATCAATCACCCCACAGCTGATTGTTTCAAGCTAAAAGACATTATTGAGGATTAGACTCAGAAGGGTTAGATAAAGCTGGAGGACTTAAAGAAAGCATTCGGGGCATCAAGAGGCTCACATGCAGTAACTGTCCAAGAGGAAGACGAAGCCTCTGGTATCCTTCATACCTTCTTCATTATATTGCTTCGGAAAGGTCTAATCACACTGAAGCCAGCAAGGCAGCCTCGACGCCTTGCACAGGGGATTGAGGAACGTTAGTGCCCGTATCACCAGCTATGGGGCCACTACATGTGGGAATGCACCAGTTTCCAAGATATATTTGCAAAGAAAATATGGGAATGTCAGGAGTTTTACAACGTCCGAGTAAGAGATCCCCAAGCCAGTGCTCCACCGGCACAAGGGGACCTCCCAACACAAGACCCTCCTAATAATGATTCAGATCCTGCTGAACCCTCGACTTCCCAACCATGGATAGTCCACCAGGGGCGAAGTAGACTCAAGTTCTTAAGGCGCGAAGAGGTTCGCTATGCTGGGGCATCGAGAGGCTCCCATCCAGTAACATTCTAAGAGGAAGACGAAGGCCCTGGTATCCTTCATGCCTTCTTCGTTATAATGCTTCAAGAAGGTCTAATCACACTAAAGCCAGTAAGGCAGCCTCAACGCCTTGCACAGGGGACTGAGGACCGTTGGTGCCCGTATCACCAGATATGGGGCCACTACCTGTGGGAATGCAACAGTTTCCATGTTATATTCGCAAAGAAAATATGGGAATATCAGGAGTTTTACGGTGTCCCAGTAAGTGATCCTCAAGCTATTGCTCCACCGACGTAAGGGGACCTCCCAACACAAGACCCTCCTAATTATGATTCAGATCCTGCTGAACCCTAGACTTCCGAACCATGGATAATCCACCAGGGGCGAAGTAGACTTAAGTCCGTAAGGCGAGAAGCGGTTCGTTAAGCTAGGGTTGTTCACAATTCGAGTGAGACGAATCAAGCACCACCTCAGAAAGGTAGAAGGAGACGGGCACCAAGGGCTACTCGCTGGAGAAATAAGATGGCTCAAGTACCAGTTGAGAAGAAATTTCTCAGGCCCCTTTCCCCACTGCCAACTTTATTGGACTTTATCCCTGGCACGATCCTTCTTCCTTCTCCATCCCATCAAGAAGACGTTCCCGAGTCATCTTCTCCTCAGGGTACGTTCAATGACGGTGATGATGTTAAAAGCACTCCCCAATGGTCTAAGTAAGGGAAAGACCTAAACGACCCCTTACACACGTCCAACTATGGTGATGACATAAAAAGCTGCTTAGATCGGTCTGATGAGGGGAACGATCATAAAAATATAACTTTGAAATGCCCGGACTTCGAGGCTCTCGACAGAGAACTTGAAGGATTCAATATACCCAGGGCGCAACGGAAATGGTTGAAACGAATCTTAGCTCAGGCAGCTGGATTTCTAACAGTTGTTGATGCCCTGGCAGCTAGAGATAAGGCAGAGCCATCTTCTTCAAAGAAACACAAGAAGACAAAGCCAAAGAAACCAATGGCCCCTTAAGCCAGGCATTGAGTAGAGACCGAGAGAATCAAGGGGGCATAGCTTTTATTCTCATGAGGCTTGCCATATGGTGCAAATCTCAGGAGCATCACCCAGCACGGGGCAAATAAGCCTAAGATTGGGGAAAACGCAACAGCCTCCGCCTCAAAAGTTGGGCACCTTGAAGTTTCCTTGTTCGCCACTGCGCTCTAATCCAAATACCAATCTACCTATCCTCCAGTTCCTTGGGCTCCTTCTTAATCTGAAAACCCCAAACAATCCACCTATTCTCTAATTACTCGGGATACCTCCGATCTCATGTAGTCGACCTAGAACGTCCCCTCTTCCTAAACATATGCTTATCCCGATTAATCAAACAACCTAGGCTAAATCGGTTGCGCAACTAAGCCAGTCAGCAAACCAAAATAAACCTCTTCCACCCAAACTTACTCCTCAACCCAGCATTCCACAAAAACCAATTTCAGGACTAGAAGCACAAAGCCTTGACCAAGAAAAGGTGAAATATGATGTGATAGAGCATCTGAGGAAGCTTCCAACCCTTCTCAGCATTTACGATACTCTCATGCTCTTGAAGGATTACCGGATGGTTTGGTTCAGGCTCTCTCTAACCCAGAGGTGTACGAGACTGAAGTAGAACTCATTGAAGGGGACCCGGTATTTTAGCGGGCTCTATGGTTGCAGAAGTTAAAACTGCTAACCAACCTTGTTTTCTAAATATCTTCCTCTTTGCAAAAGTTTTCACTATATGTCTTATGTTTTCAAAAACATTATTTTCTTTGTTAAAGTCGTAGCTTGTCCTTGCTCCGGGTTTTATTTCAAATCTTCCCCTACATTCAAAATTTCAAAAACATTTTCTAAAACGAAGAAACTTGAACACCTGTGTATGGTGATTACCACGTTTGTCGAGATTGCCGCATTGCTGCCTCGTCTCTCACTTCGGATTCGACTAGACAAGTCTATTCCTATAGAAAGCGTTTCCCTATAGATTGCCTTAGGAAACTCTAAGGAGATCAAAGAAAATGCCAGGGTTAAAAATTTCAAATTGCAAAATCCCTTAAGTTAAGTGGTCTGGACAGAAAATCCAACTCGAGTTTCAAGGTTGTGTAATTCATCGACATCTCACGCTGAAATCCTTAAGAGGAAAATGCCCTAGGTGGGTGAACTCGGTGAGTGCAATGACTTGGAGGGATAGCTGGTGTGCCCCTTGACCACGTGACTTAAGGACAAAATTTAAAATGTCTATTTTATCTTTGATGTTCAGCTGCCCCTCGAAGGATAGGGAACACTATAGTGTTTACTTCTTTTCCACTTGCCTATCCCTTGAAGGACAAGGACTGCCAAAGAGGGGCAACTGTAGACACCCCATTTTAAATCTTGAAAATTTTATTGTTTCTAGAATCTTAGGACCACACTTAACCTAGTAAACCCAAATCCATAGTTCACATATCCTACCTTGTGATCCAGAACCTTGAAGAAATCCTGTTTTGACCCAGATTTTTGTAAATGCACAGTTTTACCAAACAAATCATTAAAAATAGTAAAAAAATCCATTTTGATCCAAATTTTCTCTAAAAGCTTCACAAGAGGCTGAGAAACACATTTGAAAAGAAAAAAAAAGAATTAAATTTTGACAAGTCATGGTTTAGGTGACACTGAGCTTGCAGCCCAGGCGACATGACCCGTGCCGCCCATTTCTGAATTTTCATTTTTTTTGTAATTTACTTGAGCAGCACTTCCTGTGCC
Organism: Amborella trichopoda; assembly: GCF_054954075.1. Lineage (NCBI taxonomy): Eukaryota > Viridiplantae > Streptophyta > Magnoliopsida > Amborellales > Amborellaceae > Amborella > Amborella trichopoda. The sequence goes on along the minus strand of NC_142344.1, from coordinate 39,844,539 downwards.
GTCCATATCCGCCTACCCAAAATTGTACCTTTGACTGAGGGGATTTTTTTGTTGAGTGAGTTGATTCTCCCCAACAAATTTGGCCCCCTTTTGACGATCTTTTCAGGGACCATTTAGAGGCGGAGGGAGAGAGAAATCGGACGAGGTTTTTGGTACGAGAGAGAAAAACATAGGGGGATAGAGATTTGAAACCTTAGAATGCTACATGAGATAGAGACTTGAGAAAAACTCTGAGAGAAGACCCTATTTAACCTAAGCCTGCTTACACTAGTTCTAAGCCATCTTTCAGGGCACAACTACCACCAGAGACTTGCTGATCGATATCTGGACCAAAAGGGCAAGAAGTTCTAGATGGCTCGGGAGTCCGGGGCCATCCGGCCGGGTCAAGTACTCATTCTTCTTTACTATATTTTATTTATTTATTTTTATTTGATTTTGATTTGTTTTGATTGAAAAATCAAATTTTGAAATGCTTCGGATCATACTGACTCTGCCACAGATTTGAGAGCAGACCTACTCTTTCTAGGCAGATCGGATCTCACATCTGAATTTGATTGTTCCCACACTCTTTACCATTTTATTGCTTTTCATTTCATTTATCAGTTTAAAGTGTCAGATCAGAATGATCAACATCCGCATATCGCTTCGATTTTGTGCTATAAACAGGGGTGCCAGCCCTTTTCTTTTCTCTCCTCTCTCTCTCTTTGGCAGTGCGATCCGACTGAGAACGAGTGAGATATGGGACCTGAATGTCACTGCCTATGACTATGAAAACAACCACTTCTAATAGCGTTTTGGTGCAGGGTGGCCACCCGGGAATAGTGTGCGGCCTACCCCTTTTCGGTATTTTACCCATAATTTTATCCTGGAGTGCCCGATTAAGCCGAAACATGACCCATAGGGGTTTTCGACCATGCTGGATCCAATGGTGATGGTCCCACAGCTTTTTGACTCACTGAAAATGTAGTTCTAATTACAAAGTCCGTTTTAGGGTGCTAGAGACCAATGTTTCTGAAATTGTTTCTTTCTATTCACTGCCTTACACATGTCGGATTGCGATGAAACTTGGCACATGGACTTTTGAAGTTCTTATGAAGATCTTGACCAGTTCTAAGGGTATTTTAAAACTGTCAAGAATTCCACTATATGTTGCGGCTTTATTGACCTGCTTCATCTTTATTCTGCATCAGGGATCAAGGTGCTGAAAAATGTGTTCAAATAAGGAAAACTATCAAACTCGTGCGATATAAAAGAGCTGAAATAGGTACTGTCTAGCCATATATGATGTGAAAGGTTGGGTGTATCCAGTTCAACGTCGAACTCGTACGACATAAAAGAGCCGAGACAAGTACCATCTAGCCCCATATGACGTAAAAGGTCTGGTGTATCTAGCTCAACGTCAAACTCGTGTGACGTAAAAGAACCGAGCTAGGTAACGTCTAGCCCTGTATGACATAAAAGGCTCGAGTGTATGGTCCATCGCCGCAAGATGCTAAACTGCTTATAGGGCTCTATGGTTGAGTAAAAATTGCTAACCAACCTTTGTCACGACCTGCCCCCTGACCCCTACCGTCCCCAAACGGAGGGCAGCAGAGTGCGGGATCGCGATCGAAGGTCGCTTACGTCACTCATGTGGGGGTGGCATCAACACTTGTTAAGAGGGCTGAATCAAAGCAAACGACAAAAAATAAATAAAAAAACAACTCATCCAACAAGCATTGAAAACGAAATAAACAAAAACCATTAACTTCATTCATCTTCAAAAGTATTTACATCAAAGTTTAAGGCTTCAAGCCTAACATTCATCTCAAAATAATACATCAAACAGAACAATACGTGGCAACGCCACCAGACACCTACAAAGTTGAAAAGAAATCCTGAACCAGTTTGAGATCCGAACCCCTGCTATCACCGGTCAGCTGCTTGCCACACGCGGTCAGATACTAACATTCTACACAGTTGAAATAAGGAGAGTGACAAATAAGCCCAGCAAGTAGATCACTGCCATTGCATTCCTGACTAACAATATATACATAATAACATGCCCATAGCCCCACAAAAACCGCATTTGCCACACAAAGTATGGTCGTACATCAGAGTACATATAATTGTTGTATAAAAAGGTGTAAGACTCAGTTAACAGAGAATTACTTATTCTTAATATGGCATCAACCATTATGTATATCATAGTTATAGTCAGGAGTTCATCAATAATACATAATTCAAATAAGCAGAACAGATTAAATCACTTCTGAACTAGAAGCCACATCAATCAGGCTAAAGAAATCCGAAAACATAGGACTTCTACCCTCATTCAAGAGGGAGGATAATGACTAGTGGAGGTCCCACTTCGTAATATCCTTACTCACATACACATCCCCAACACGTTTTCGGGTTTTTGATAAGCTGAAGCCTTGCAAGACATGACCCTCCCTTGTGCCCTCAGGCAAGAAGGAGCTACACTACCATTAGAGGACCCAATGCATAGTGCCCATGGCAATTTGGGGGGTGCGACCCTCCCTATTATTTACAGTCACCTCTTGACTCCACTTCTGTCCTATGGGTCGAGGTACAGTATGCCTCGCTACCAATGGAGAATCCATTGCGTAGCAATCAGAAATCACACATATCAGAAACAGAGAGTCTACTACCAATGGAGGACCCATTGTGTAGCAATCAGAAATCACATTTATCAGAAACAGAGAGTCTACTACTAATGGAGGACCCATTGCGTAGCAGATAGAAATCACATATATTAGAAATAGAGAGTCTACTACCAATAGAGAACCCATTGTGTAGCAGTCAGAAATCACATATATCAGAAACAGAGAGTCTACTACCAACAGAGGACCATTGTGTAGCAGTCAAAAATCACATATATCAGTTGCATAACATTTATTCATTCATACTTTACTCTTTTCAAGAGGTCAGTAACTTTCAACATTTGTAGGTTCATAAGTATGCTATTTGTATGTCTTATCACTATTTAAAAGGGCTTAAGTTATGTTCAAAAGAAACATTGATGCATGACATGTGCATAACTCATATACAACTTAAATTCATTGTTGTTCTTATCAATCATGGGCATATACAGAATGAGGCATTGCACCAAAATTATGAGGGGAATTTAACTAAATTCCAGTTCCAATTCGCTAACTGAGCATTACTTAATTAATTAAGGGTTCAGCCAATCGCTCTGATTCTTGCTGAATTTTTCCAATAGTGACATATGTTCACAATTCAAATCATAGCTTGCAACCTAGCAGTAATTTCAAAATAGTTTTAACATGAAAATTTTAGTAGACATTCAGAGCTTTCAAATGGTTAAGTTTTTGTTAGCCAAAATTCATGGCAATAGAGACCAAAATTCTAAGTGTCTGTGAGATCTGTCAATAGTGACATACTGGAGCATTTTTTAGCATAACTCCTCATTTACACGGAATTTTTGCAAGGTTAAAACCTAAGAATCATAGAAGACTCATGCATCTATAAAATGTCTATATTTTTTGGTCATTTGGACATCAATAGTTCATGTAAAGTTTTAATATAGTAGAAGCAATACTTCTGGAAATTATCACAGTCTGCTAACAGTGGCATATGGGCACACAATGAAACACATCTTCCAAACTATCAAGAATTTCAACTGGACATAAACATTAAACCGAAAGTAGACTCATAGAACTTTCAAATGGTGTTGATTTGAAGCCAATTGTATATCATTTGCTTAGTGAAAATCTTATTTCAAAATCATGTAAGTTCCCTAGGAAAACACAGTACACTCATGACACATTCCAAAGACCACTCCATAACTTCAAACCCATAAAAGGTAACAACATGAAACCCTTTCTATCTTAGGATAGACTCACACTAGCATCATTTCAAAAAAAATTTGGATCCATAAGAGTGATAACAGGGCCCAACTTATTCTTCAAAGAAGACCTCACTGCTGGAAAACAGAACAAAACATACATGCTTAAAATCGTGCTTTGTTCATGGAAATTCATGCTTAAATCTCATACTTTCAATTTCATGCTTTTAGAAATTGATGCAAGGGGGTAGCAATCCACTTACACAACCAACAATGGTTCCCTCCAACCTTCCTTCTACTGTCCTTCAACTCCAACAATGGCTGCCTTAAAGTGAGGGAGTGAATTTCTGCAAAACTTGTCCTTAGAGGGAGAAAAAGTGAAGGATGTGGGGAGAGGGAAGGGCTTAAGTATCCCCCCAAGAGGCAGGTGGCAACCCAAACTAACGGGTGGCAATCAACTCTCATGCATTTGGACAAGTGGTGAACATTAACCATGCATGGCAGTGCTGCAACCGGCGTTACGCACACGACGATGCTCCTTGTTCACACACGGCGTTGCTTTCACGTGCCACACGCACACTACCGTGCTCTCACTATCACTGCATGTTAACTATCACCGCACACTCACTATCTTCGTGTGCTTATCATCGCCACGCACTTACTATCATTGCGTGCTTACTTTCATCGTGCGCTTACCATCGCCGTGCACTTACTATCGCCGCACGCTTACTTTCGTCATGGGCTTACTTCCACAGCGTGCTTACTTCCGCTGTGCGCTTACTTCCATCGTGTGCCTACCATTGTCGTGTGCTTACTATCGCCACATGGTTACTGCCACCGCGTGCTTACCATTGTCGTGCGCTTACTATAGTCGCATGCTTTCTTCTGCCATGTGCTTACCATCACCGCGCGCTTATTATCGCTGCACGCTTACTTACTCCACATGCTTACTTCTGCCACACGCTTACTTTCGTCACGAGCTTACCATTGCCGAGTGCTTACTTGTGCCGCACGCTTAACATTGTCGTGCGCTTACTATCACAGCGCGCTTACTTTCGCCGCGTGCTTACTCTAGGTTCTTACAGCCTTGTTTTTCAAAATATCTTTCTCTCTTCAAAATTTGCACTTGAGTTTTCAAAAAATTTAATTCCTTTGTTAAAATCATGACCTATCCTTGGTCCAGGTTCTATTTCAAATCTCCCTCTACTTTCAAAATTTCTAAAATATCTTTTAAAAATAAGGAGCTTGGACACCTGTATATGATGATTACCACTTTGCTGCCTCATCTCTCTCTTCGGAATCGGCCAAACAAGTCTCTGTAGATAGAAAGCATTTTCCTATAGGCAGCCTTATAGAATCCTAAGAAAATCAAAGAAGATGTTAGGGTTAAAAAATTTCAAACTGTGAAACCCCTGAGGTTAAGTGGCATGGCACGAAAATCCAACTTAAGTTTCAAGCATGTGTAACTCACTGACATCTCACGCCAAAAACTCTAGGAGGAAAAATGCCCTAGGTGGGTGAGCTCGATGAGCGCAATGACTTGGAGGGATTAGTTTGTGTGCCCTCTGACCACGTGACCTTGGGAAGAAATTTAAAATGTCTGCATTATCTTTGACATTCACCTGCCTCTCGAAGGACATAGAATGTCAAAGTGTTTACTTCTTTGCCACTCACCTGTCCCTCAAAGGACAGGGAGTGCTAAAGAGGGGCAACTGTAGACAACCCATTTTAAATCAGGAAAATTCTATTGTTTTCTGAACCTTTAAGACCACATTATTCTACTAAACCCAAATCCATAGTCCACACAACCTACCTAGAATCTTGCAGGTACTCTGTTTTGACCTAGAATCCTGCAAAAGCCTTGGTTTACCAAAACAATCATTAAAAATAGCAGAAAAATCCTTTTCGACCAAAATTTTCTCTGAGAGATTTACAAAAGGCTGAGAATCACACTTGAAGTGGGAATTTTTAGCTTGGACCACTTTTGGTTTGGGTGACACTGGGAGTGTCGCCCAGCCTAGATTGAGAGACACAAGTAGTGCCACCCAGACTTGGGTGACACCAGCACCCAGACTTGGGCTACACCACTGGTGTCGCCCAGCCCTTTTTGGCCCAAATAAGAAAATTCCTTTGTACCTCGATTTCCTACCATTTTTGAAGATTTTTTACCTTTTTTTTTTGGGTGACATTAGGCGTGTCACCCAAATTCGGATCCCCAAAAATGGAATTTTTGGCTGGAAGATCTGTTGGTTATAGAAAGATGAGCTTCCCAACAGATCTTTAGCCTTTATAAGCCCTTTTTTGTTGCCATTCAAAGGGGGATATCTACAAGAAAAAAGAGTTATTTGAAAGATTGAAACCTTAATCTGAGATCCCTAACCCTAAGCTTGAGAAACCTTTTCAGGGCATAGCAACCCTAGTTCTAAACCATCCTTAGGGCACAACAACCCTTTTCAATCATATATCTGCTGGTCAACTTCTGAATCAGAGAGGCAAAGAGGAATCCGGTTCTAATACAGGCGAGTCCTCGAAGGCTTGGAAGTCCCGAGCCATCCGGCCAGATTTGGTATTGTGTTCTTCCCCTTTCTTTATTCTTCTTCTTATTGCTTGGATTTTATTTTTATTTATTTTGATTATTTTACTTTCAAATCGTGTTTTAATGTTTTGGATCATGTTGGCTTTGTCATAGATCTGAGAGCAGATCTACTCATTTCTGAGCAGATCTGGCCTCAAATCTGAATTCGATTTGTCCTACTTTCTCTACCACGTTATTTTTATCAATTTAAGGTGTCAAGATCTGAGAGATCTTCATCGGAAGATCTGTCTGATTTTCATCATAAACACTGTTAGATCTGCATTTCATTAGTGGCCTATCATTGAAGGGAGCGATGTATGATGAGTTCGTACCTCAGAACTCAGTCATCTTTGGCAGGGAACCTTTGGGGACTGAGGCACCTCTTGCTAGGCTTAAGAACATTTTTGAGATCTACCAATTCCTTAGCTCACAATCTAGTGGCAGTTGTGTAACCTTCACCCAGTGGGTAAGGTTCTACAATGGAGAACACCCTGATGCGGTTGAGTTTGATTGCTACTTGGGGGGAAAAGGGAAGGCTGTTAGAGAGGAAAAACTTCCACATTATAAATGCCAGTCAGGGAGTGATGATGTTTTTTTGGCCGCCTACCTGGCCTTGTTTCTCTGCAAGTTTGGCGTTCCTGTGGGAACAGATATAATTTGTCCATGCACACTTTACATAGCATGTGACATGGTGAGCAGGCGCCAATATGCCCTTGCACAACCAGTCATGTGCAGCATTTACTACGGTCTGGGAGCTGTGTCATGGGGAAAACTTTATAAAGGGAAGGAAGCCTCTCATGGGCTGGTGGGAGGTGAGGCCTTCCCTAGGGACTTCAAGACACCTTTCCCTTTTCATTATGTGTTCGGGTGGCTTGCAGCCTACTTTCCCATCACATACATCAGAAACCTGTCTTTGGATGAGGAAATGTGTCCTCATCTAGTTAAGATCACGAGGCAAAGGGCCATTTTTCATACCCTTGGGCATGCACAAAATTTGTTTGGAAACAAGTCTGCCAGCACCCGTCGAGTCCCCTTTCGGGTAGAGGGCTTCACTGACCGTGCTTATGTGGATGAGCTTAGCAATGAGCTTGATGGTGCCTCCATGAGCATCCGAGAGCTCATGTACATTCTAAGCATCAGAGGAGGGGTCTTAGCCTATCGGATCGCGTATAGTGCAAAATGCAAAGGTTACTACCCCCACCGCTTCGCATGACAACATGGGCTTGATCAAGGTTGTTCCTTCCCAATCTTATTCGAGAAACATTATGGCAAGGTAAATGCTGAGAAGAAAAAGGAACTGGGAACCCTTCGTGAATCATGGAAGGTGTTCCATCTTCGTACTGCTTGGCCGACTTGCTTGGATACCACTGAGGTGAACACATTTGTCGTACCTTACTTTGGCAAGGTGGTCCGAGCAACTGAGGCACGAGCGTTGCTGGAGGATCACCAATCCTAGATATTTGGAGGTTGACCACTCCTAGAAAGGGGAGAACAATAATTAGCATCAAGAGACCAAACATGGGAAGAACTTCGATGCCCCTCCTGTTGGTCGTATCCTTAAACTGGATTACCCTTGAAACTGGATATGTCTTGGGGTGCCACAGTAGATAGCAGCGGATGAGTCATCACCACATGTTCTCACTCTAGAGGAGAGGACAAGAACTCTCTTTAGAAACCTTAGTTCCATTTTTTATTGGAAAGAAGGTCGTAGGGTTCCTAAGCACGATGGACTTCCGATGCAAGATCTGAATGCCTTAATAGGAAGTTGTCCTCACAGTGCCCCTTCTACTAGTTCTTTATGTGGGGAAGGCTCAAGGAAAACTGCACCTTCACAAGAAGAAAGAAAGAAGAGGAAGTGTTCTTCACCTACTGACACTTTTGGGTCCCAGTCTATTACTGTTATCCTCAAAGGCGTAAGACTGCTAAATCATCTGCTGTACCTGAGCCCGCAATTAGCGTTCCATCCCCTACTACTTCAGAGACTCAAGAGGATGATGTTAGCATCTCTGAGACTATCATAATTTCTTTAGATCGGGAGATGACCCCTGTCCTTGGAACGGTGTCACCAGTCTAAGAGGCGGATCCTATGACGGTTGAGTCACTGCATGAGTTAACTCCAGCTCCATTCTCCCCCAAGGAGGACGAGTTCAGATTTAGACCCATGCCTTGTGGAGAGCGCCCCTTCAGAATTGGGTGAGGCAAATGATGCTGCAAGTGGGGCTGCTAATGAAGGACTGATTACTGTTCAAGGAGAGGAGCTCGAAGTCATTGAGGCATCCGAGCCACATAAGACAGCGGTTGGTGTTGAGGGCTCGGGAATTACTGGAGAAGAGGAGCCCATCCTCATTGAGCAACCTGGAGTGATTGTTCCTGACAACAGGGATGAGGATGTGGGCAATGAAGGCCCCAACGCTTCTCAGGAAGAGAGCCCCAATGGGAGGTTAGAGAAACCAGTGGTAGTTGCTCCTAGTGACATGGGAGGGGGAGTGGGAGATGAAGGCCCCAACATTTCTCAATGAGAGAAGACTGGTACTGATGACAGGCCAGAGCAACCAAGGGCAAGTGCTCCTGATGTGGTGATAGAGGCCTCGGTACTTGAGTTTTCAGAAGTTGAGGCTCGATTAGGGCCTTAAGAGTTTGGCAACTTGGGCTTCAAATTTGCTCCCTTAGAAGCAGTCATAGCTATGGCCATTGTCCCTTTGGCTTCAACTGCTGCAACAAGGACCACCTCAGTCACTGACGCATTGACCAAACAGAGGGAGTTTGCTGCTGCAACAACTGTTCTGGGGAGAGCGAAAGAAGTCCTCTCTTATTTTGATGCTAACAGAAATGAGTTCGAGGGCTAGAGATTGGAGAGATTGCAATAGGAGGCAACTATGAAGGAGTTGGAGAATACTCAATTAACTTCTCTGGAGGCTTCTCTTGTGCGTGGTCGCGAACTGGTAGAGAACTTTTCTTGAAATAGGGATTGACGCGGTCTCTCATAGATCTGATCTCAACGAGGAGGCTATCGCCCGCTTTAATAGGATGACTACTATTAAGGTGGAGATACATAAGCTGAGGGAAGAGTTCGTGGGGCTTGAGAATGAAATAGAACTCTAGGAGGCAGAGGATGAGACCCTAGCCAATGAAGTGTCAGAGCTCAAGAATGCCTTGGAGACAGAAACTGCATCTTTGGAACAAAGGACTCAAGTGATGTTTTTGAGTTCATGAGGCGAATTCAAGGCGCCATGGTGGCTTCAGAGAGATCTCAAGCGAAGATCAATCAGATTATTGATCGATTCTAAAAGTGGCCTCATTTTGTCTTTCTCCTCCTCCTTTTTGTATACAGAGGTTTGTGCATAAATTTTGATTATATGAATGAAATGCCTCTTTTTGTCTTTTGTTTCTTCATGCCTTGAATTTCTTCGTCCTTCATTACTGTCTTTTAAGAGACTGCTAGACAGTAAGAGGCAACTTTTCTTTTTGGAATTTTTGCATGTGGTTTTTACACCACGTCTACCATCTTTTTCTTTTTTTTTTTATTTTACTCATGATGCTCTCTCGGGTTTTCATCATGCCCATCCTTTTTATTTTGACTCCTTTTTCCCACAATAGTTGATGGAGCTACTGTTCCTCGTCATTTTTGTTTCTTTTTGTTCTTCTTCATTTTTAACGCTTTTGCCCATGGTGCCCTTTTGGGTTTTCACCATGTCTATTTTTTTTGCATTTTTGCCCACAATGCCCTTTCGAGTTTTCGTTGTGTCCATCTTTTGAGAGAGAGAATTGTTAGGTGCCTCGATCTTGCCCTCGGATCTAGATGATCTGGCGAAACGTATCTCAGGTTTCTAACGAACCTGAGATTTGAGATCGCTCTCCCAGAACTATACTCAAGAGCAAGGGCAGGTATACCAATCGATGAGAGAGGAATTGAAGGTGGGTTCGAGACTAACTCAGGCTAGCTCATGTGGGTGCCTTCTTAGATGACGAAGAAACCCCCCAGTTGCTTTAGCTGTTTCAAAATCGCCTCCCTTGACCTACAATCCTCTTGCTTTCTGCACAACACTTTTATGATTAATTTATACGACAAGTGGGTAAGAAAGACTCACCCTTGTCTTAGGGCAATGTACATTCATATGAGATGGTGATGAAGCATAAGGTTCAAATAAAGATAGAAAAGGAAAGAAAAACTCGACGAAGAGGTGATACTAGCATGGCAACCAAGAAGTCATCGACTCAGAGTGGTAGGAAGATGGGCGTGGTTCTCAAGACCAGCACGACGGTAATACTACTTTAAACTGAGATTGATATGGCGGTGCTAGGCTAAGTCCACCCTCAATCAAGTGAGAGGAGAAAAGAGAACAAACAGAAAACAAGAGACGACAGAGAGATGAGGTCTCAATGGCGCTAGGTGTTGCCACTCACGATCGTGGAATGGCAATGTCGTGGCCCTTGGGCGGCGCTCAACACTACTGCTCATGGCTAGAGAGTGAGAAATGAACTACGGATGGTGCTAGGCATCGCCGTTGGAAACAAAAGGAGACAACATGCTCCCACATGGGCAACGATAGTCTCTGATGACGAGCATGGCGATAGTCCTTCGTAACTTGCACAACGGTAATCCTCACGAGACGCACAACTATAGGCGTGGGATGTCGAAAGGACAACAATAAGCATTGAATATGTGAAGGATGCTCACAGACGGCAGTAGACGTTGCCGAGGTCTATAGCGGGCGGCGAAGAGTATCGTCGTCTACTATAAACGTGCGACAGGGAAGGACCCCTGCGTGTGGCAGCAAGTTCCATCGTCTGGGTTCTTCACTAAGACGTCGAACCTGCGTCTGTGGATAGCAATCATCAGCACCGTCTATAGGCCTCAATGGATGAAAGTGATCGATGAAAAGAAGGAGAAAGTGACTCGGGCATAGCAGTGCGACTTGTGTGAGTTTAGCGAAAGCATGCACGGCACTGCCACTCCATGAATGACCCCTGCTAGGAACTCTGACGGAGAAGAGAGAGAAGAGAGAATGAATACAGAGGGAAGAAGAAAAGGAAAAGAAGAGGGAGAAGATTTACCTCGAACCTAAGGGTATCGGTCGAAAGTATCTCTCACCTCACTCTCTCTCAAATGTGACCCAACAATGAGAAGAAAGGGAAACTTGTATTAAGTAAAAACTCTCTTTTGTGAAAGGTTGAATTAAAAGAAATTTTAAAATAGGGTGCAAAATGATAGATTTTCCCTTCTTAACAATTTGTGGAATTCAAAAACAGTCCCTTTGTTGCCCTAGCACTTGCGTGATCTTGTATGGCTGATCCGGGGTCATTCTGATGCCCGATTGATCGTAAGATGATTACTTTCTTGTAGGGCTTGGCATGAAAATCGATTTGATACCAACTTCAAGCCATGGATCGTGTTTTTAGTGCACGATCATGTGACTTGAAATTTGAATGGATCTTGAAACTTCAGATCATTAGTGTACTTGTTCCTTGATTTTTTTTCAGTGATTTCTTTGCTGAATTACGCTGAGCATGCCGTTACGATCGTGGGGCAACAAACACAGCTCGATTCCGTGCCAGAACGAAGATTTTGTAACTTTGGAATTTTGGTCGGAATCTGAAATTCCATTGACAAAATTTGTTGTCGCTTCGTCGAATTTCTGTGATGAATCGGACCATTCATGACACACGGGGTCCAGGTCAGTGATATCCTGAGACCTTACGCACACCATGGAATTGGTCTCGCGACGATTGGGCTTGCGAGCGACGTGATCTGGCCACTCGAGCGAGGCACGACGTAGCTGAATTTCCTGTACTTTCTTCACGGATCAGTAACTTCTTTCTAGCTTTTATTCGTGCTTGAGTGTCGTCACGGGACGTGTCACATATCGAATCGCTCGTCTTCACTAGACGAACATTCTCACTAAATTTGAGCGTGATCCAACTTGGGACGGGTGTGATATGAGCATCAAAAGTCACTGGTCATGACTGTCCCTTCCATGTTGTGGAGTTGCAGAGTGGCCGCATAGGAATAGCGTGCGACCCCTCCTATTTTATACTTTTATCTATAAATTCGCCCTGGAGTGTCTGTTCAAGCTGAAATTTGACCCCTGGGGGTTTTTGACTGTGTCGGATCAAATTGTTATGGTCCCATAGCAAATTGAGGCACCAAAAATGTATCTCTAGTTATAAGGTTCGTTTCATGGTGCTAGAGGGAGATTCTGCTAGAACTGTTTCTCAGTTTACACTGCCTTAGACATGTCGGACTGCGACAAAACCCCAAGAACCTTTTGAGAGATCTTCTGAAGATCTTGGCCGATTCTAGGGCTATTCTGAGACTACCAGAATTTCCACTATTTGCTAGGCTTTAGTGAGCGGGGGCCCCATGTTGATGAAAAATACCTTCCACCAACATGCCCCACCGAATGTTGTGCTTCGACAGAATAGAGAATTGTAATCATTTGGGAGTTTGAGGGAACTTGTCAAAGTCCTCACCCTCAAGGGACAATTTGTGATTTTGAAGCGTGAGGCTTGTGTAGGGGCGTCCTCGAACAGAATCAGGCCTTTTCTGAAGGCCATATGCTATGAACCTTAGGTTAGCATTGTTCGTTGCTACACCAGGTTTGCTTTTGACGCTCAGGGTATCTCTGTAGGTCCCGTCTAGCAGGGTTCAGTTGGGGGCTTCTGACCCATCCCAAAAGTCTGGTCCCATGTAGGCTAGGGGATTTTAGTGAGGTATACCCTGAACTCTATGGTAGGTTAGACCCTGGCTTCGTCAGTTTATTTCCTTCATGATGGTTCTCAGCATTTCTTGAGGGATCTTTTAGTCTTTGTCCTCACCCTCAAGGACTCCTATTGTTGTTGAACTGAGGAGATCTTATGCGGCTCTCACTCCTTGATGACCCACATTGAAGCGTGGGTGAACTTATGTGGCTCTCACCCCCTGATGAGCCATGATTGTTGAGATATCTTATGCAGCTCTCACTCCCTGGTGAGCCACGTTGAAATGCAGGGGATTTTATGAGGCTCTCACCACCTGATGAGCCATGATGGTTGGGAGATCTTATGCGGCTCTCACTCCCTGATGAGCCATATTGAAACGTGGGGGATCTTATGCTGTTCTCACCCCTTGATGAGCCATGATGGTTGGCATATCTTATGTGGCTCTCACTCCCTGATGAGCCATGTTTAAATGTGGGGGATCTTATGCGGCTCTCACCCCCTGATGAGCCATGAAGGTTGGGAGATCTTATTCGACGCTCACTCCCTGATGTGTCATGTTGAAATGTGGGGGATCTTATGCAGCTCTCACCCCCTAATGAGCCACGATGGTTGGGAGATCTTATGCGGCTCTCACTCCTTGATGAGCCATGTGGTGTTGTGATTGGATGCTGGCTTTTCAGGGTTTTAAGCAGGCCTCATTAGTTAGGATTGTGACTGTTTGGAAACTGAATGTTGGCTGCGGCGGTGACCGTACGTCAGCCTGTCTTGTCGATTCAAGCGCCCTTCTATGGGTTTTCACTTGAACAGGGGAAGTGGCACCGTGAAGATGGTTTCACCAACTTCTATTATTTCTGGCCCTTTTACTCATGACCTGCAGTCATATCCACCTTCTCATCTATTTTTACTCACGATGCCCTTTTGGGGTTTTCACTGTGTCTGGATTTTGTTTTCCACGGAACTCTCTTACTCATGGCCTCGTGACCATGCCGGCTGTCATTTTTACTCATGGTGTTCCCTTGTCCAAGTGTACACCATGCCCGTTTTTCCATGTGAAGGTGTATTAAGAGTCATGCCTTCAAGACCTGTGCAAACCCTTTTAACGTCATACGGTCAGGACGTGCACTATAAGTTAGGGTCATACAGCTGGACCGTAGTGGTGGTGATTGAATGTTTGTGAAGGCCATAGAGTGAGCTTAGTGATGACTTTGACTCACATGGGAAGATGCCACGAAGTTGCCTTGTGAAGAGTTGATGATGGATGGATGATGCGTAAACAATGGTGACCCACTAGCGGACGGTGAGTATAACTCGTGGAAGAGTTCACCGTTTGGGGAGCATGGGTACTACTCACTGGAGGAAAAGATGGTAATGAGGGTGAAGGTGGTGCGCGCACACGAATGGGCCAGTTAGGGAAGGCGTGCATGAAGATGCATATAAAGGGCGTGTGCACGTATGTGGGGGCGTCTTTAAGGTCATGCCTCCTGGACCTGGAGCACTTTAACGTCATGCGGCCAGGACGTCCACTATAGTTTAGGATAATACCGCTGAACCGTGGTTATGCAGCTTAAAGTCATGCAACTAGGACCATGCAGTTTAAGGTCAAACAATGATTAAGGTTATATAGTTTGGACCATGGCTATGCAGTTTAAGGTCGTGCAACATGGACCAGGGCTGTGCAGTTTAAGGTCATGCAGTACGGACGAGTGTGTGGCTTGTCATGTAAGTAAAGCTACTTGGGGGATGGGTTGGCAATCCGACTCCCTAAGGATAGAGATAGTTAAGGCCGTACACAAGTGAGAGGTTTAGATAGAGATGGCGGAACTTGAGGAGTGGAAGACAAACGTGACTTCATCGGGGATTAGGAGGCCCAGTGTGACCTCTTCAGGATAATGAGCATTGGCATGCATATGACTCTACTGAGGATGACAGGCCAGAGCACAGATGAACCTTATGAGGGTTGAGAGGATAAGAGGGGCCCTAAACTCCCTGGGGAAAGTGGGTGGTAGTAAGACGTGACTCTTATTGGGATGTTGGTGTGAAACAAACCCACTAGGGGTTGAAGGGGTAAGTATGACTCTTGCACACATCTAACTCCACTGGGGATGTTGATGAAGGATCCTTTCAGCGAGGAGGTGTTCCATCTCTCGATTGGAGTTGTACGTATGAACCCTTTATCGTGCCGTGCATTATAGTTTTAAGCTCTTGTTGCTAGGACCATGGCTATGCAGTTTAATGTCATGCAGCTAGGACGTGCAGTTTAAGGTTGTGCAACTAGACCTTCGCTATAGTTTAAGGTCATACAGTTTGGACCATGGCTGTGCAGTTTAAAGTCATGCAGCATGGACCGTGGTCGTACAGTTTTGAGTCATGAGATAAGGACTATGCAGTTTAAGGTCGTGCAATTAACCCTTCGCTACAGTTTAAGTTCATATAGTTCAGACCGTGGTTGTATAATTTTGAGTCGTGCAACAAGGATTATTCAGTTTAAGGTCGTACAACTGGACCACCGCTATACTTTATGGTCATATTGTTCGAACCGTACAGTTTAGGGTCATGCATCTGGACCGTGGCATGGTGAGAGAATTTGAATCCATGGGGAACAGAGTTGTCACTAAAGGCTGGACTCCCCGAGGAGTGAGGCTGTGCTGCAGGGGATGAACTTCCCTAGAGTACAGGACGTTGATCTAGCTGAGAGATCCATGGCCTGCACGTGACACTAAGTGTCGGATGGCGCACGTGGCATTAGGCCCCTTGGTGAAGCGTGCGGCAGGGGCCCTTGGCAAAATGTTCATCGATAATTCTTTAAAGGAGGCGTGTGGAGTTGACCCTTTGACGAGGGCTCACGACGATGGGCCTTGACGACGGCCCATGGTGATGGCCCTTGACGAAGGTGCTCGGCGATGACCCTTTGACGAGGATGCACGATGACAACCCTTGAGTAAGGCGCGCGATGATGGCCCTCTAGGTTAAGGGGCACAATGATAGCCATCTCGAGTCTCGAGCTTGACTCACCCCCACCTGGTCTTATTGCCACCAAGAACTAGGGACTAGACCGTCATTTTGTGCTTCTCGAGGGCAGTTTACAACACTGTTGGGTGTAAAAGGGGGAAAGACCCCATTTTATTATTTTATTGAAAGGTAAAACAGTAGAAGGGCTTTTAGGGAGAGAGAGCCAAAGCTTTTGGCGAAGGTTTTTCAGTGAGAACGTTCGGGCTAAAATTTGCAGAGACAGGCGGTTTGGAGCTTTTCTAGCGAGCTTCAAGAGGTTGCAAAGCTTTGTGCTATGATTGCGAATATTTTCGAGAAGTGCCGAAGCTTTCTGAGCAAGGAACAGGGCTTCTCTGGGCCTTAGCAATATTTGCAAAGGTGCCCTGTCAGGGTTTGAACGCTTCTCCGATCGTTCTACTGCTAAAGGGGAGATTGTAACGACTTCAGAGGGCTCTGTTGGTCCTCTAGTTATCAGAGGAGAAGAAGGGTTAGAACGTTCTTGGCAGCATTTTATGTCGTCGCAGGAATTGGACGTGCCCAGCGGATATTTGAAGTCTTGCCCCGAGTTTGACCATCGTGGGGTGCTTTTAGCGGTGTCACCAATATTGGGTGAATCCCGAGCTGTTGGTGACTCGAGGATGTCCGTCTGATTGGATGAAAGGACAAGGCGAGCTGTGCCTGGGATAAAGTCTTGCAAGGTCGGCAGTGGCGAAAGGGGCCTAAGGAATTCTTCCTTGAATGATGGCTGAGGAGGACGATTCCTTTTATAGATCGACCTAAGTGCCCATTGCCTCCTTTGAGATCCTTGAGGGGGTGTCTAAACCACCCTATTAGGCTGGTGAATATCCTTAGCTTGGTAGGCTGCCTCACATTTCAAGGATTTGAGCCTATTCTACCCATGGTGGACTTTCCAAGGCTGAGAGGTCAAAGGCTTTAAAGGGTCCAATGTATACTTAGGAGGGGCTAGTAGTGTGGCTTCCTTTGGAACAAGGGCGATGGCCTGAATGCTTTGCAAGATAACCGTACAAATGATGTGGCCTTGCTGGACTTTCTTTATGATTATAGATTCAAAAACAAAGCATTCGTTAAGTTCGTCGTCCCATACTTTGTGATATGGGCATCAAAGTTTTTTTAGTACCTTGGGTAAGACGCCTCTGCTGCCTGGGGGGCTTGAGAGTGACATGGACTTGTTGGAGCATTGCCTTGAAGAGAGCCTATAGAGGGTGTAGCTCAGCACTTCCTTGGGCTTGCGTCATGAGGTCTTCTTGCTAATGCAGAAGAGGGATTCGAGGGTGTCCTTCTGGGTTGCCTTGAACGTTCCAGCACTGTTGCAACTTCTCTGTCAAGAGCATGTGGAAGCCAGTGCATTCACTGACATCATGACCTTGTATGTGGTGATACGCACACCAGAGGTTCTCCCTTCCTGAAGGTAGGAACTTGGGCTGCCTTGCCGGCTTGGAAGTGATGAACCCTTCTTCGAGCGTTATGGAGAAAAATGCACAAATGATAGCGGGCGCCCCATCGTCCTCTTGGATCGTGGCTATGTGAGAAACCTCAGTTGCCCGAAAGCTTTCTTCCACTCTTCGAGCTTTATCTGACCCTTGTTGATAAGGGCTTCGATCATGTCATTGCGCTTAAAGCAGTCGTAAGTACGGTGGCATACCCTCCTATGATAGGTGCAATGCTTCTCATTTTTCTTTTGTCCAGCTGACTCCGCAATATTGGCTTCCTACAACTATATCATGTTCTTTTCTAACAGCAGCCAAAGTATTACAGACGTCCACGCTGTGTTGAAGGGGTAAACCTTATTATGGTGTTGAGCGTAGTAGTCGTTTCACCACGAATTTTGAGTCAGAACGCTGTTGTAAGACTTTTATGTGCCCCTGGCTGAAGACGCATGTGCCTTGAAAAGGTCCAGGGTTTGAGAACCTCACCTTTGGTGTCAGCCATGGTGACGGCCGCACAGATTACTGCCTTTTGGCTGCCCAGACTGTTGGAGCGAGAGTTTGAGCTGGCAGGTTGCTAGCGAGGGTTGCCATGATGCTTGAATAATCCATCAATACTAATTTCCTTGGAGATGAGCTCTAACATGGAGGGGATTGGATGCCTCAACATGTAGAGCGATTTCGGGAATCATGTTCTGTATGAAGGTCTGGACTGCTTCCTTCTCGGTCATGGGAGTGTCATGGAAGGTTGCCAACTCTCTTCAGCGGATGATGAACTTGTCAACCAACTCACCTGGGTCTTGAATCAGGGTGAGAAGTTCGATGGTCTCCACGTTCCTTTAGACTTCGTAAAAGCATTGGTAGAACAACTGATCCATCTCTTGCCATGTGTGTACCAAGTTGGAAGGTAACCAAGCATACCACTGGAAGGTTGGCCCTTCAAGAGTTTTGACATACTGGCAAAGGAGGAGTCGTCCATCAATTGGCGTCTCCCAACAGGATGCCTGGAAGTGAGCAGTATGCTGGTGCGGAGACATAGTACCGTTGAACAAGGGGAGCTTCCAGTTTTGATAATTCGGAGGGAAGGGTACTTGGTCTATGTTTGAAGGTTACGGCTTTTGATAGAGCAGCGTCTCCTACGTGCCTAGGACCTTGTTCTTGAGGCTATGGGCCATCATAGCTTCTATATCGGTTTGAGAGACCCCACGGGAGGTAGAACTGTCTTGGACGGCTGATGGAGGAGTTTTCCTGAGAACTTTGTCCTCACCAGTCAGGGAATCGATTGAAGAAGGGGACCTAGAGGCCTCTAAGCATTCCTTCTTTCCAAGGATGGCTTGCATCATTTCCTTGAAATTGTTCATTCCCTCCTCTTGAGCGTCGTCCGGGTCATTAATCACCATGGCACTAACTGTCTCTTCTGGTGGTTGGAGCCTGACGGGACAATGGTGTATGGCAAGTCAGTATGAAGGGGTTGGGTCTGCCCTGACAGGACTCGACCTTGTAAGGACCGGTTCTTGATGGTCTTGAGACCGTGGTTTCTGAGTAGTGACGACCCAGCATTACTCTTGGACTCGATCAAGCTTTGAAGTTTGGAGAGGGAAAAAGGGGTTACGAGGTAAGAGGTACTCAAAGGTGGTGGCCTTGACTGCCTTGGACGCTTATTTGGTCTGAATCTAAAGACGGTTCTCCTTCTTAACCCTGAGATGGCTGTGGACTTCCCTCCAAAATTGAGTCTGAGACTTGAACTGCCCCACCTTCTTTGAACATGCAAGGGTCGTGTCTATGAGCTGGAGCATGGTGTGGGGCCCAAGGATGAAAGGCAGCCTTGGTTTCTGCCTTGGAGGCTGGAGGCCTCAGTCTGACATCAGGTCGTTGCTCCTAGTTCCTTTGTGGGACCCATGTGCACGGCTGACCTGAGGCTGGCTAAAGATGGTACTCTTAAGGAAGACCTTTGAGCACCAGGGCTCGAGGTGGTGTTTTCCTGGTGTATGGAGAGTGACAGAGGAAGGAGCTGGTTCACAACTCCGCTTGAGTTAAGGTCGAAACGGAACCTGCCAAGAAGGTTCATGTGCACCTTTAGAGTTAGCCGTCTGGCTGACTTGGCGATTGACCCCGGCCCGGTCACTAGGTTCAACCTGAGGAGGTCGAGACCCACGAGCTTGTGTCTGTGAGGGGTTAGGGAGAAGCCCATCTCTCACATGGTGAAGCTGTGTGTGTTGGGAGGGAGGACGAAGTGGTCGACCCTCATGTGCTCGAGGTGGCATAGAGATAGTGCTGCCTCGGGCTCTGGAAAGCAAATGCATGACGCATATAGGGTTCGGCTCGATAAGGCCTAGCCCTGAATGTGAGAGTTTTCTTGAGGTGTGGTTAGAGTGGATGAACCACGAGCCCTTCGATGTCTTTAAGGGGTGAAGATCTCAGGACCTCCGCCTCTATGTGCCGACCCTCCAGGTTGCCTTTAGGTGAACCTCAGGAGCGACGACATCTGGCTTGCCTTTCACGGAAGTGATGGGGACAGCCTTCCGACATGCCTCAACAATATGACCAGTAAGAAACTTGCCAGTAGCAGGGTGTGTGCTATGTGTGGTGGCAGATGTGCCACTGTTGCAAGTGTCCTTGGTGGAGGGTCCACTAGGGCGAGGCAGCGAGGAGGCGGGGACTTTTAAGTCTCCTCTCGCACCTATCCAGGTGAGAACCTGGGAGCCTGACCGTTAGTCTTGACTCAGGAGTAGAGTAGGGAAGGAAGCTTGAGTAGTTTGCTTCCATGGGATGGCACGAGTGCAGGATAAGGAAGTCCCCGACTCGGATGAATGGGTTAAAGGATCCAGGTGCCATAGAAATTAATGCAAAAAGTAAAGAAGGATACTGGTCAAACAAGAGCGATCTGACTAAGGGGTAGTAAGTCCCCAGTGGAGTTTCCAAGCTAGTTAGGTGCTTCAATGTCACCCTCCGAATCTGGATGATTTGGTGGCACATATCTTGGGTTTCTGGCGAACCCGAGTTTTGAGATCGCTCTCTCATAACCTCGCTCGAGAGTAAGGGCAGGTATATCAATCGATGAGAGAGGAATTGAAGGTGGGTTTGAGACATACTCGAGTTAGCTCGCGTGGGAACCCTCTTAGATCACGAAGAAAGGCCCCCAGCTGCTTTAGCTGGTTTGGAATCGCCTCCCTTAACCTATAATCCTCTTGCTTTCTACACAACACTTATATGGTTAATCTCAATGACAAGTGGGTCAAAAAGACCCACTTTTTTCATAGGGCAATGTACGATCATACGAGAGGGCAATGAAGCATAAGATTCAAATAAGGATAAAAAATGGAAGAAAAACTCGACGAAGAGCTGAGATTAACATGGCAACCGGGATGTCATCGACTCGGAGTGGTAGCAAGATGGGCATGGTTCTCAACACCAACACGACTACTCAAAACCAAGACCGATATGGCGGTGCTAGGCTAAGTCTACACTTAGTCAAGCGAGAAGAGAAAAGAGAATACAAAGAAAACACGAGATGACAGAGAGATGGGGTCCCGATGGCACTAGGCGTTGCCACTCACAACCATGGAATAACATTATCGTGGCCCTTGGGTGGCGCTCGACACTACTGCTCATGGCCAGAGAGTGAGAAATGAATTACGGATGGTGCTAATTATCATTGTTGACAACAAAAGGAGACAACATGCTCCCATGCGAGCAACGATAGTCTCTAATGAAGGTAATCCTTCGTAAAGAGTGCGACGGTAATCCTCACGAGGAGCACGACGAAAGGCGTGGGATGCCGGAAGGACAGCGATAAGCACCGAATACACGAAGAACGCTCCCGGATGGCAATAGACGTTGCCGAGGTCTCTAGCTGGGGATGAAGGGTATCATCGTCTACTATAGATGCAAGACAGGGAAGAACCCCTCCGAGCGGCAGCAGGATCTGCCGTCTGGGTTCACTAAGACGTCGAAGCTATGTCTATGGACGATGATGGGCAGCACTGTCTACAGGACTCACTAGACGAAAGAGATAGAAGAAAAGAAGGAGAAAGAGACTCGCGCACGGCACTGCCAATGCCATGCACAACCTGTGTAACCTCAGGGGAGGCATACACAACACTTCCACTATCGTGCTTGACCTCTGCTAGAAACTCAGATGGAAAGGAGGGAGAAGAGAGGAAAGAATAAAGAGGGAAGAAGAAAAGGAAAAGAAGAGAGAGAAGATTTACCACGAACTTAGGGGTACCGATCAAATGTTTCTCTCACCTCACTCTCTCTCAAACTTGACCCAACAATGAGAAGAAACAGAAACTTGTATTAAGTAAAAACTCTCTTTTGTGAATGGTTGAGTCCTCTAGTGTGTACAGTGCTAGTACATATATATTGAATTTTCCCCAAACATAGGTGGATGATCAAAAGTTACCCTAATTGCTTAAAATTATGATTAAATTGAAATAAAAGAAATTACAAAATAGGGTACAAATGATAGATTTGCCCCTTCCAAACAATTCATGAAATTTCAGAACAGTCCCTATGTTGCCCTAGAACTTGCATGATCTTGCATGGCTGATCCGCGGTCATTCTCACGCCCGGTTGATTGTAAGATGATTGTTTTCTTATAGGACTCAGCATGGCGATCGATTTCATACCAACTTCGAGCCATGGATCGTGTTTTTAGTGCACGATCATGTTACTTGAAATTTTAATGGATATTGAAACTTCGGATCGATAGTGTAATCATTTCTTGATGTTTTTTTATGATTTCTTTATAATTACACTGAGCATGCCGTTACGATTGAGGGGCAATAAACACATCTCGATTCCGTGCCCAAACGAAGATTTTCCAACATTGGAATTTTGGCAAGAATCTGAAATTTCAATGACACAATTTGTAGTTGCTTCATCAACTTTGTGTGTAGAATTCGACTGTTCAACATGTACGGGGTTTGGGTCAGTGATAGCCCGAGACTTTATGCCCATGATGGAATTGGTCTCGTGACGATCGACCTCATGAGCAGCATGACCTAGCCGCTCGAGCGAGGAACGATGTTTTTGAATTTCCTGCACTTATTTCACAGATTAGCAACTTCTCTCTAGATTTTCTTTGCGCTGCGTGCCACATATCGAATAGCTCATCTTGACTAGACGAACCTGCTTATCAAATTTGAGCACAACCCGACTTAGGACGGGTGAGATATGAGCATTGAAAGTCACTGGTCATGATTGTCCATTCCATGGCTTGGCGTTGCAGGGTGGCCGCACGAGAATTCCTATTTCATTTTTTTGCCTATAACTTCTTCCTGGAGTGTCTATTCCGGCTAAAATTTGACCCTTGGGGGTTTTTGACCATGTCGGATCCAATGTTGGTAGTCCCACAGCGATTTGAAACACCAAAAATGTAACTTTAGTTATAGGGGCCATTTCAGGGTGTTCGAGGTCGACTCTGTTGGAACTGTTTCTCAGTCTGCACTGACAGGAGACGTTTGAGAGACCTTATGAAGATCTTGGTCAATTCTAGGGGTTTTGAAGCAGCCACTACTAGAGGGGAACCTTCCGCTTTGGCTTTCCCTTTTCTCAAGGCTTCTAAATGGTTTTGAAGGCCTTTGAGAGTATCTTAACTTTGATGGTGGGCCGAGCAGTTGTCATTTTGCTTCTCTAGTACCCAAGGAATCAGGGATGTGTTTGACTCCTAAAGAGTCGCATACCTGGTCTGGCCCTTGGGCTAGATGAGGGACACCTTGTTCACTTAAGGAGGCTATAATACCAAGGATTTGCGGTCCGTCTTCTGCAAGGCTTCTACCTCGAGGAGTGCAATTGAGATGTGCAAGATGTTTTTCTGGTCTGCTATGTAGGTGACCCTTGGGGCCACAGCTTCTACTCCCTTGGCTTCTTTGGGATCATCAGTAGTCACTGGTTCGGCAGCTGGTGGGGGTGACTCTAGACTAGAAGAGGAGGGGAGAGACACATCTTCAGGGGAAGTAGGTAATGCTTCAAGGAGGGGATATGGAGTATTGGTGTTGATAAAGATCAGAGCGAGGATTTTCCCATTTCTCTCATCTTCTTTGAACATGTCCAAGAGGACACATCCTACATCCTCAGCATCCTCTTGTGGGGATGGTTTTGCTCTTCTAACAGATCTGCGTACATCGTGCTTGGGTCTTTGAGATGGTATCGGATCCACAAAGTAGTACTTTGCATCAACATAATGTGTCTTGACGATGGGGAATGGTCTTTTGTCAGCATAGACCGTGTATTGTCTCTCATCTCGACTTTACTTAATGCATTGATGAAGGGTGGACAGAACCACTCCTTAGTCATTCATCCAAGGGCGATCAAGGAGGATGTTGTACGCAGTGTCGGTGTCTATTACATGGAACTAGGCGTGATCATTTGATTCACCGATCTTGAGACGAAGGCCAATAGTGCCGACTGATTTCTCTCCGGACTGTTTGAATCCCTGAATTGTAATGTTCGTTGGTGTGAGCTCACTAGATCCCAGCCCTAGACGGGTGAGAATCCTTCTTGGGATGAGATTGACTGCTTATCCCCTGTCTAACGTGATTCAGCTGATGGGACATGGATGTAACTCTCCAGTTACGAAGAGGGGCAGGTTGTGAAACTTTCCAACCAACCAAAAGGTCATCGTCCGAGAAAGTGATAGTTATACAATTGTTTAGAATTGCAGGGTCTACTTCAATGGGCTTCACTTCGATATCATATACCACAGGGCATGATAAAGCTTGGACAAGGGCCATGCGATAGTCTCTTGAGAGCATAAGGGCATCATAGACGCTGAGAAGGGCAGGGAGTTTCCTCAAGTGCCCAGCCACATCATACTTGACCTTGTCATCATCAACCTTTTGAGCT
Source organism: Amborella trichopoda (assembly GCF_054954075.1). Classification (NCBI taxonomy): domain Eukaryota; kingdom Viridiplantae; phylum Streptophyta; class Magnoliopsida; order Amborellales; family Amborellaceae; genus Amborella; species Amborella trichopoda. The sequence goes on along the minus strand of NC_142344.1, from coordinate 39,820,175 downwards.
CAGGTCTCCCCATGGGTTTGAGTGGTATGGAAGGTTGTGAAGTAGGTTTAGGTGGTGGAGATTGGTTTTGGGTACCGGCTGACTTTGTTGTGCAAGCAAAGTGGGTTGGAGAGTTTGTGAGGTAGGTTTAGGTAAAGATTGTGCCACCAGACTTTGTGGGAACTGGCCAGGTTCAACAGCCGAGTCTGGTGTGGACTAGTTAGATTGGGCAAAAGTGTGAGGTGTTGGTAAAATAAAGGAAGTTGAGGGTTTGGAGATGGTTGGGTATATGAGACCAATGGAGGTCACGGGAACTTAAGCAGTGATGGATTGGTCGGTGTGTTATGATATGGGATGAGTGGTGGAGCAAGGTACTTCAAGAGTCTCAGTTGTTGCGGTTTCTGCAATAGTGACTGTAACTTCTTGCCTGACCTTAGACTGATTCGATCAGTGTTTGCCAGTGCTACAGAGATCTGTACCATGTGGCATGCTTTGTGAGAATGGAAGCTCTGTCCTCTTGATTCTTTCAGTCTTTGCTCGAAGTCGGGTTCAGGAGACCATTGGACTCCCTTGGCTTTTGGGATTCATGTACTACATGAGCAGCTCCTCAATGGTGGGAGGAGGCTTCTTGTTGGCTCTAAACGTCAAGGCGTCAGCGACTGTCAGGAAGCCAGCTGCTTGGGCCACTGTCTTTTTCAATTGCTTTCGATGCCACCTGCTAATGTTGCAACTTTTCTGCTCTTTGTCAAGAGCCTCAAAGTTTGGGCATTCAAGAATTGTACCTGCAAAAGATAGGTTAACAGCAGAAGAAGAAGGGTTAGAAGAATTAGGGAAAGAATATGGGGGAGAGCTTTTAAGGTCGTCACTTAGATTGGACCGATCCAGGTAGCTTTTAGCGTCATCTTTAGAATTGAACGTGTGCAAGGAATCTTTTAGGTCTTTATCCTACTTGGACCATTGGGGGCTGCTTTTAATGTTGTCACCCTTACCAGATGTGTTGGGAACCTGAGTAGAGAAAGGCTCAAGAATATCCTGCTGACTAAATTGCGGGTTTTGGTTAGCGAGAGCGATTGACTCAGAGAAGAAATCCTACAAGGACAGGACATGAGGAATTCAACCTTAGCCTGGGGTTGAGGGAGTTTCCTCTTTCGACGAGCGGCCCTTAGTGCTCGTCTCCTTCTACCATTTTTTGGAACGGGTGCAGGCTGACCAGGTTCATGAGGCTTAGAGGCTGGCCTTGCGTGAAAAACAGCCTCCCTCTTCATAGATTTCATTCAGCTTCATCTGTGATAGACCTTCCATGGTTGGGAAGTTCATCTAGATAAGAATGCTGGGGTGGTGCACTCTCATAGGAGGTCTATATTTGGGTCACCTCTTGTGTTGGCAGCATGGTGATTGAAACATCATCCTCTAATATAGTTCCAACGACATGTCTTCCTTGGACTGTCTCTGTGATTATAGCTTGAGAACCGAACCACCCCTCTAAAACATGACCTCATCACTGGCCAGAGGTTTTTCAGTCCCATGAGCATGGTGTCTGGGCTGTCTTGATGGCTGTTGTGTGATGATCCCTACTTGAAGCATCATACAAACTAGAGCATGAAGAAGGTCCGATGGTAGTGTGTCGAGATGGTACATTTGCTTGTCTTCTTCTTGAACTGTCACCATGTGAGAAGCTTTAGGTGCCCCGAATGCCTTCTTGAGGCTATTGTGTTGTATTTGCCCCTTCTGGATTAAAGCCTCGATGTGATCCTTGAGTGTGAAGCAATACTGAATAGGGTACCCCAACATTCTATGATAGGCATAATAATTCTCATGGGTGACAAAGTCAGTATCCTCTAGCCATTTCATCTCTAACAAGGTGATCTTTTGTTTATAAAACAATATTCAGAGTAAGGTCGGGACCCACTCCCCGTTGAAACTATAAACTTTCTTTTTCTGCTCTTCCCAATAGTCATTTTCGTACAGGTTCCGAGGTTGAGGCACCTTATAGCTTGCCTGAGGTGTCCCCTGAGTATTTGCAAGGTTCACCCCCTTAGAGAAATCCAGTGTTTGAGGTGAGGCCTTCTTGAGGTCTGATACAGTGGCAACAGCAATGATCACTCCTTTCTAGTGATTGCCCTGAGAATTGGGACGACGATTATCAGAGCTTCGAATGTTCTCCCCAGTGGATGATGGGGTTTGAAGCTTGCCATGATGCTTGAGAAGGCTCTCTCTTCGGACTGATTTGGAGATCAAATCCTATGTAGAGGTCGGGTTAATGCTTCAACATGCCGGGAGACTTTCAGCCGCATGTTGCACACACACGTTTGGACCGCATCAATTTCAAGCATGGGGGTAGCTTGATGCGCAACCAGATCTCTCGATCTGACCAGCTCATCTGAACCCTAGGTCAGTGTGAGAGGTGCAATAGTCTGGACTTCTCTTTCAACCTCATAGAAACACTTATAAAACAATTGTTTCATTTCTTCCTAGGACTGCAATGAGTTCGGTGGGAGTCTAGCATACCACTTGAGTGCTAGCCCATTAAGAGTTTCAACAAACTGACGAAGAAGAAGTCTCGCATCAGCTGCTGTCTCTTGAAATGTTGAATAGAAGTGAGCGATATGCTGATGAGGCGACCTCGCGCCATTGAAGAGCGGTAGTCTGCCCTTTTGATAATTTGGGGGAAACGGGAGCTGGTCAATATAAGATGGATAGGGCTTCCGATACAGAGATGTATTTGGCACGCCTGGGATCTATCTGCCTCGCAAACTGTGACTAACCATGGCATCAATGTTGGTTTGAGAGACCTGCTAAGAGGAAGATTGGTCATGCGAGGGACATGGCTGCATAGGGACAGGATCGGCTCGATGAGGAGAATTGGCTTCTTGGGGAAATAAGTTCCAAGGGTGCCGAGTACTTTCCATCAGCTCGATCTTCTCCATCATCCTGCACATCATGTCTTCGAACTAGTTCATACATTCTTCTTCATCATTATTTAGTTCTTCAATGACCATAATGCTGACCGTTTCTTCAGGGAAATTATTCTCTTGTGTGATCGGGGCCTGGCGTACCTGACGGACTGGGTGCGGTAGGTCGGTCAGTAGGGGTTCAGCATGCCCCCACTGAGCTCGAGCTTTGTATGCTGATCAGGTCAGGATTGGTGCACGACAGTCTTGGGACCGCAAGGGGTGCAATGTTAGGTCATCTCCTATGATATTAACAACCGTAGAGGATTTCGGCTCCTCCATCTTGAGCTCTGCTGCAACTTGTAGTGGATAGATGGGGTTCTCAGCCAGCGGATCAGCAAGCATGCTTGCCCCGAGATCCTTGGGTTCTTCACTCGACATTATTTGCATGCTTTGATCATGTTTGGCTCTCAGGTTCTGGTATACCACCTTTCAGAACCGAGACTAAGACTGTGATTGTGAATGATCCACTTTCTTCAAACATGACTGGGCCTTCTCCATGAAGTGAGGCAAGGGATGCAAGCAAGAAAGAAGAGCCAGCTCAGGCTTCTATCTTGGCTTGGAGAGAGACGGGGGAAGGAAGACCTCGTCACCCAAAGGAACCTTGCCCTGAGCTCCTTTGTGGGCACCGAAGATAAGGTCGATCTGAAGAGGGTTATTCAAGATCGCACTCTTAGGAAAAGCTTTCGAGTACCAGGTCTTAAGTGGTTCATCTTGCAGAGAAGGGACGAACGGGGGTGGAGACAGCTGCTAGTGACCTTTCGGTCGGGAGCTTGGAGACATCCGTGGGGGTAGAATGTGTGTGCCACTTGCAAAAGGGATATGGGTGACCTGAGGGTCAACCCTGGCTTAAGTAATAGGTCGGGCCTTAGGAGGCCAAGGCCAAGGATTGTGAGCATGTGTTTGTGAGGAAATGGCTTTGTGACCACCCCTCACAGAGTGAGCAAGCATGTGCTAGGAGGGACAACGAGGGGTCTTGTCTTCTGTACTCGGCTAAATGCAACCAAAGGGCTGCTTCGAGTATTGCGACATGTATGCAAAAAAATTGTAGGGTCGGGTCTAAGAAGACCTGAACCCAGACAGTGGCTCGTGGCAGCCTGAGGGTTGCCCCGACATGTGGCTCGAATGGATGGACCATGAGCTCTGGTGCGTGTGTGGGAGGTGGCAGCCTTAGGGCCTCCTCCTTGACATGTCGAGCCTCTTGCAACAGGGGCTCGATACGATAGAAGATGGGGGATGGCCCTACTACAACCCATAGGAGCACCGGTCGCCAGACTTCCTTGTGCAGGAAAGGAAGGGGCAGCCTTTCAGCTGCACCGAGCAATAGGACCAGCATGTGATTTGCCTGTAGTAGGTTGCATGTTGTGTGTTATTGATAGTGCTCCACCCATGCAACGTGCATTGGTGGAGGGTTCACCAAGGCTAGAAGATGGGGAGTGAGGGACTTTTGGGTCCCTCCTCGTACCAGTCAAGGTCAAGATCTGGAAGCGTGACACGGGGTCAACACTCAGAAGGAAAGTCAGGAACGAGGTTTGCAAAACCTATTCTCTAGGCGAACTCACGAGTGCGGGGATCAGAAAGTCCTTGACTCGAATGAAAGGGTTAAGCAACCCCGAAGACATGTGTGTGTAAGTGAACAAGAAATAGAAGAAAGGCAAGCCAAACAAGGACGATTCGACTGTGGGATAGAGTGTCCTCAGTGCAGTCGCCAAGCTTGTTTGATGCCTTGATCTCGCCCTCCGAGCCGGGTTGACCTGGTAGCATGGTTGCGGGTTCGAGATGGACCCAATATCTAAGACTGCTCTATCGGGAACTATGTAAGGAAGATGCGGGCCGAAATACCAACCGGTGAGAGAGGAATTTGAGTTGTGACACGGGACTTACCTCATGTGGGTCCATGACATACTCGAGCTAGCTCACATGAGTGCCCTCTTAGATCACATGGAATGACCCATAGCCTGTGGCCAGTTCGGAATCGCCTCCCTTGACTTGTTTCTTCTTACCTGCAAAGACACACACACATTAGAGTACAGACAAGTGGGTCTGAGGACCCCACCTCGTCATAGGGTGAGCGCACACTTGTGTGTGTACTCAAAGGAGAATGAAAGAATTAACATAATGAAGTCTGTGTCCATTTGACAGCCTTATGGCATCTCCTTGACATGAGACTTTTAATACATATTTTACAATGAAGGGAAAGAGAAGAGTGGTTAGATAAAGAAACAATATTAGAGAGAAGAGGATTTTTAGAGAGAAAATAAAGGAAGAGAGGGGGGTCAAGAGAGAAAATGAGACGAAGGTTGTTTATCTTTCACCCAGCACTTCAAAGAGAATAGAGAAAGAAAAAAGGGATGAAGGAAGGTATGTTTTTCACCGAGATCATTCAGAGATAAGATATATTTTTAAAATAAGAGAGAAAAAATAGGAGTGAAGGCTGGTTTGACTTTCATGTAACTCTTCAGAGAAAAGCATTTCTCGAGAAAGAAGAATAAAGCAACGAAGGCTGGTTTGTTTTTCACCCAGACCCTTCAAAGATAAGAGGGATGAAGGTTGGTTTGGCTTTCACCCAATACTTTAGGGATAAAGAAAGGAAAGGTTTTTGTTTTAAAGAGAGGAACAAGAAAAGAGAAGAGATAAGAGAGGGTGACGGTTAGCTTGGCTCTCACTAAACCTTCCAAAAGCGAGAAAAGATGAAAAAAAAAAGAAGAGAAGAGAAGGAAAGTGAATGAGAGAGAAGAAGTTTGACCGGGTGGCTAGGTTGGCATAGCGACAAGATTGGCATGACGGCTGGTCTAGCGTGGCAGCTAGATGGGCTTGGTAACTTGACCGCTACGGCGGCTAGACTACTCGGCGACAAGACTGACACAATGGCTTGTCTGACACAATGGCTGGTCTGATGCGGTAGCTAGACGGGTTCGGTAACTTGATCGGCACGACAGCTAAATTGCTCAGCGATAAGACTAGCACAATGGCGCAAGGCTCAGCCTGCCCTCTGTTCAAACAAGCAGAGGAGAGAAAGAAGAAAGGAGAAAGAAAGATGTCGCACTCGGCAATATGTACTTCGCACAAGCCAGAGAGGAAAGAGAGAGAAGGAAGTGTCATGCCCAGCAGTGTTCATCGCCATTCGAGGTTAAGAGAAGAGAAAGAAGGTTGCACTTGACAGTGTGCACTGTTGTGTGGGATAGAGAGAAGAGAGAGAAGGTTGAGCTTGACAATGTGCACTACTGTGTGATATAGAGAGAATGGAGAAGAGACAAGAGAGAGAAGGTTACGCTGGACAGTGTGCACTATCATACGAGACAGAGAGAAGAGAAAAGAGAAAAAAGGTCACGCTCGGTAGTGTGCGCTGCCGTACAAATCAGAGAGATGAGAGAAGAGAAAGAAGGGCATGCTCAGCAATGGGCACTGTCATGCGAGACAGAGAGAAGAGAGAAGAGAAAGAAGGTTGTGCTTGGAAGTGTGCACTGTCGTGCGTGACATAGAGAAGAGAGAAGAGACAGAAAGTCGTGCTTGGCACTGTGCACTGCTGTGCGTGACAGAGAGAAGAGAGAACAGAAAGAAGGTCACACTTGTCAAAGTGTACTGTCGTGTGAGATAGATAGAAGAGAGAAGAGAAAGGTCATGTTCGACAGTGTGCACTACTGTGCGAGATAGAAAGAAGAGAGAGACGTCACACTCGGCAGTGTCCGCTGTCATGTGCAACAGATAGGTGAGGCATGAGAAGAGAAAGAAATAGAATGCGATAAGGCAAGAAGAGAAAGAGAAAGAAAGAAGAAGAGAGAGAAAGGAAAGAAGAAGTGAGAAAAAGGAAAGAAGAGAGAGAGAAAAAAGAAGACAGAGAAAGGAAACACAAGTCGCTGCAGCATGATCAACAAGTCGTCATGATTATTCTACAAAAAGAACGGCTCGATTTAGTGCCTAGACGACCGTTTTCTAAATTGGGATACTGAATTTTGGATCTTGGTGGTCGGAATTTGCCTGTGTTAATCCATGATTTTTTACTAATCTGAGTATTGATCATGTGCAAGGTTTGACCTGGAGGAATCTCCCAACTTGGTGGTAGCAACGGGCCTGACCTTGCTTTGATCAAATATGTCAGCACCGTGATGCAGGCGTTTGATTGAGGGGACATGTTGCTAGAAATTTCCTGCTACTTTTAGAACTTTTCAGTGAACTTCTCTATTTGATTTTTCTCAACTCAGGTCATGTCATCATGCGTACCGAATATCAAATCGACGGGTCGATGAGACAAACATGCTCCCAAATTTTGAGCTTGATCTGATCTGAGATGAGGAGGATACGACCATGGAAAGTTTTCCCTCGAAATGGTGAACTAAAATTTCCATTAATGGAAACTGGTTCACTGCAGGTGCACCGTAATAGTGTACAACCTACCCATTTGGGTAATTTTTTCATAACTTGCTCTGGAATCGTCCAAATGCACCAAAAATTGGTACTCGGGGGTTTTCAAATGTTTTGAATCTAATGGAGATGGTATGGAGATCGTTTGATGTTCTGATAATGGTGCTGTAGATCAGAGTCCATTTTAGCACGATTGAGGTAAAATTTCCAAAAACTATTTTGTCATATGCACTGCCTAAAACTCGTTGAATTGAGACGAAACTTGGTAGGTGTTCTTAGGAGACCCTTAGCTACATCGTTGCATGTTCCTAAGACACTTTGGGACTGTCAAAATTTTCACTTCTAGATCAAGGATTAAGGTCACAAACTGCTCTCTCCTTATTCACACCGAAGATACAAGTGATGGAAAATAACCTCAAACATAAAGAAATAGGGAGAAGAGAGAAAGACAGAGTGAGAAAAGGGAGAGAAAGGGGAGAAAGAGAGAAAGGGAGAGGAGATCGACAACTGGTGATAGAGAGAGAGAGAGAAAGAGAGAGAGAGAGAGAGAGAGAAGAGAGAGAGAGAGATTGGTGGCCTAGCCACCGATGTGGATAGGGAGGGAGGAAGGGAGAGAGTGAGAGAAAGAGAAGAGAGGGGGAAGAGATCGGCAGCCTAGCTGCCGATGTTAGGGAGAGAGAGAGAGAGAGGGAGGAAAGGAGAGAGGGGAGACCGGCAACCTAGGCATCGGTGAGAAATAAAGATAGAGAGAGAAAGAGAGAGGGAGGGAGAGTTGAAAGAGAGAGTAAGGGAGAGAGAGTGAAAGATGGGAGAGCTAGAAGGCTTGGGAGATCGGCACTTAGGTTGAAGAGACCAGCTGCTTGGGAAATCGACACTTTGTGAGGAGTATAGGTTGGTGTGAGGAGTATATGAGTGTAAGGCGTGAGGAGGACGGGGATAGGGGGTAGGGAGTAGGTAGTGTGGAGTAGAGAGTATGGGTGTAGAGAGTACGGAGTATGGAGTGGGGAGTATGGGTGTCTCTCTAGAGTAAATTCTCTCTCTCTCTCTTATGTTAAAATAATGAAGCCTTTGCAAGTCAATTCTAATCCCTTCTTATTCTTTTTGCTCGACCTTTTACAATTACAAGTCATTGTCTTACATAGATGTACCCTTCTCTGAAAGGTGTACACTCAAAAGCATAGTAAATTGCTAGTTTAAAATGAATTAAACGTGAAATCCTTAAATTTGGCAAAAATCATGAAATTTACCGTAAGAAAATTTGAAAAATGCAAAATAGGTCCCCATAAAGGGGCCTCTTCCCTTCTACGTTGTTTGAGACCTTGTTTCGAGCTATTCAGCAGTGTCTCGGGTGATCTATAGTCATGAAAATGTCGATCATCTCGAGTTGAACGTTTTGATAGATGATTTGCATGGTGTCATGAAGTGTTGCTCGTGCTCTTTGAAATTTTAAAATTTTTACCCAACAAGCAGACTCGAATTTCTTAAACGTTAGATTCTACTTCAATCGCCAATTCTTTGATCTTCTTTTTTATGAATAATCAAAGAGGAAGTCGTTGTTGTCATTTTACAAAAAAAACATGTGAATTGATCTCCTATTGATAGTTTTATGATTTTTTGGGTCACCGAAAAATGGTTTTTTGGCAACCCAAAAACTGTGCCTTAGTATGAGCTTCGAATGGGTGCCTTCTAGGTCCTCATATCGAGCCTATTTTCCTTCAATTCGAAGCCCTTTGAGTCACAGTTGAAATGCCCCCAATTTAAGGTCGGCTCGATTTCGGGGCTTCCAGATATGCCCTTCGGAGTGAAGGGAGGTCACACACACAAAAATCTGTAAAATGTTTTTTTTTAAAAAACCTTTTCTCTAGGATTTCTCCCATATCGGTGATCAGATTGATGTGTGCCATATGTCAAAATCTTCCTCTCCACAAGGGAGCAACATACTGAAATTTGAGCGTAATCTACATCGCGGTCAATGAGATACATGAGACTGTCCCATTTTTGAGCGAGTGCATCAATTTTTTACTGTTTATAATGACTAGTTTTGTTTCCCACACATGAATAGTAAACTACCCAATCTTTTTCTGAAAGTAACACCTAGATTGATCTAGTGCATCTTCGAGTGACGAAAGAGGGTTGACAGAAGACAGCATTCAGGAAATGACTCGAAAGGAGAGTGAAGGGCCCGAATCCGCAACCAATGGCATCGGTGCCTCATGAAGTTTCGTTAGACCAGTTTTTCCTCAAAATGACTGCAACCTGCATAAATGACCTAATATCGAGTAATGATGCTTGTTAATATGGAATGACACATGTTAGGCCACGCTAACGTGATATTTGATGATGGTACGAACATATGTGTCGCGTTTTGGTGGACTGGGAAGTGTCCTCTCGACCGTCGAAAGTACAATACATGGGAATAACCGTCAAAAGCTATCGCCATTCAAAGTGGCGTCGAAGGAAGACCAAGTTACACCTAACCTTGATCCGAAGCCCTAGAGCTTGACGCATGGCACTTTTGAAAATAAAGTAATTCCAAGTGGCATCTGCACCACTACCAGAGGCACCAAAACTCTGACACAACACCCATAAAGTCATGCCATCTCAAGCCACATGACAAGAAAGAAATTAATGTGAGATTTATTACTGGAGGCGGCAATTAATGTTGATTCTGACTGTGGGATTTACTTTTATCATAAACAAGACCAGATACATTCTAATAAATGATTAACAAATATCGAGTTGGTAATGGCTCACACTAAGCCCTTGAAAAGTATAAATCACTTGGTCCCATTGAAAGATTAAGAATAAACCACTTAAAGACATGCAACAAACATACGATGGATAAATATGACTCTTATTAACATCATTTAAGTGTGTCACTTTTCAAAGCATAACTTAGTCTATGGATTTCAATGGCAGTCTCAAGCTGCCCGGAGATGGCTTAACCCAGCTCAGTCTGAACAACAGCCTCAAGCTACCCATTTATGGCTTAACCCATCTCAGCCTCAATGACAGTCTCAAGCTACCCAGAGATGGATTAACCCATCTTAATATCAACGGTAGTCTCAAGTTGCTCAGAGATGGTGGCTTGAATGTATTTTTCAGCATCTTGGTCCCTAGCAGGAAGCAGGTCAATAAAAGCCTACAAACCAGTGGAAATTCCCGACAGTCTCATAATGGCTACAGAATTGGTCAGGATCATCATTAGCACTTCAAAAGACCACCTTCCAAGTTTCATCACAATCAGATATGTCAAAGGCAATGAACACAAAGAAACAATTTCAACAAAATTTGTCTCGAGCAGCCTGAAATAGACCCTGTAACTATAGCCATACTTTTGGTGTTTCAAATAGCTACGGAACCACCACCATTAGATCTGAAAAGGTGGAAAACCCCTATGGATCAAATTTCGGCTTAATCAAACAGTCCAAGACAAAGTTATGGGTAAAATACGGAAAAAGGATAAGCCGCACAGTATTTCCGTGTGGCAAATATCTCACTCGTTCCAAGTCGGATCGCTCCCAAATTTGGTGAGCATGTTCATCTCATCAAGATGAACAATGTGATATGTGTACGTCCCATGACAACTCCCAACCAAAGAGAAAAACTAAATGAAAGTCACTGATCCATGAAGGAAGTTGCAGAAAATTTAGCAATAGCACCCCTAGTTCGAGCAGCCAGATCATAATGCTCGTTTACCCGATCGACACAAAAAATATTGCATTTGGTAGATGAGGTCTGAGGCTATCTTTAGGTCGAAGCTCACGTACGATGAACTATTTGATTTCACACATGAAGGCATCAAAGTAAATTCTGGCTGTTGAATTTCAAGATTTTGGCCAAGAACTCAAGACAACAAAATCTTCATCCGAATACAAAATTGAGCTACGATTGTTGCAACTTGATCATGACGGCATGCTCAGTGTGATTTAATGAAGAAATCATGAAGAAACATCAAGGAACAACAACACAATCGATCCGAAGTTTTTAAGATTCATTCAAGATTCGGTCTCATGATCACGGCTCAAAAACATGATTCATGACTCGAAGTTGTATCAAAATAATCGCCATGCCGAGCCTTACAAGAAAACAATAAACTTTCGATCAAACAGGGATCAGAACGACCTCGGGTCAGCCACGGAAGATCATGCAAGTTCTCGGGCAGGAGCAGAGACTGTTTTAGAATTCCACTGATTGTTAGGCAGGGGCAAAACAGTCCTTTTGCACCCATTTTTAGAATATCTTTAAATTCAATTAAGTTATAATTATCTTCAATTCTAGGTAGTTTTCGAGCGTAGACCCACGTTTTAGCCCAATTCTATATAAACAGGCACTGCCTCATTGTACAAATGACGGATTCGTTCCTTTTGAATCAATCCATAAAATTTTGATTTTTGCTTGGGTTTCTGGATATGTCTTGGAGAGAGAGAGAGAGGAGAGAGAATAAAAGGGTTAGTACCCTTCCAGCAGGTAGCTTTCTCTCTCCTCCTCTCTTCTCATCTCTCTCTTTCTGTCTCTTCTTCTCATTTTTATCTCTTTCTCTCTGTTCTTCTTGTCTCTATCTCTTTCTCTCTCCTCTCTACTTGTCTCTATCCCTTTCTCTCTCTTCTTCTCATCTCTATCTCCATCTGTCCTCTTCTAACACAATTGGCGAAGCGTAGTGCCGGTTGGTTTTCTCTTTCTTCTATATCAACCAGCGAAGCCTAACGCTGGTTGGTTCTCTCTTTCTTCTGTCACAATCGGTAAAGCCTAGCGCCTGTTGGTTTTCTCTTTCTCTTGTCACAACTGACGAAGCTTATCGCCGATTGCTTTTTTCTTTCTCCTGTCACAACCAATGAAGCATAAAGCCAGTTGGTTTTCTCTTTCCTCTTTTATCAGTCGGTAAAGCCTAGCGTCGATTGGTTTTCTCTTTCTCCTGACACAATCGGCCGAGCCTATCGCCGGTTGGTGCTCTTTCTTTTAACACAATTGATGAAGCCTAGTGACGGTTGGTTTTCTCTTTCCTCTTCTGTCAGTCGGTGAAGTCTAGCGTGGATTGGTTTTCTCCTCTTCTGTCAATCGGAAAAGCCTAGTGCCGACTGGATTTTTCTCTCCTCTTCTGTCAGTCGACGTAGCCTAGAGTCAGTTGGTTTTCTCTTTCCTCTTTGAGTTGGTGAAGCCTAATACCGATTGGATTCCTCTCTAATCTTCAGTCAATCGGTGAAGTCTAGCACTGGTTGGTTTTCTCTTTCCTCTTTTGTCAGTTGGTGAAGCCTAGCATCAACTGGATTTCTCTCTCCTCTTTTGTCACAATCGGTAAAGCTTAGTGTCGATCACAGCTTCACTCTCTTCTCCTCAATACAACATATTCAGCAAAGCCTAGCACCGACAACATTTTCTCTCCCTTCCTCCTAACACAGTCAGCAATGCTTAGCCCCGACTACGCCTTCCATCTCACTCTCTCCTTTATCCTCTCGTCTTTCATACTCTTCTCTTCCTTTCTTCTCCCTCCTTCTTTCTTTCCCTTCTTATCTTCTTATTCTTTCCTCATAGCCTTAATTCTTCCACTCTTTCGTTCGACTGAGAGGGATTGAAGTTAGCCTCTCATGGTAGTCCTATCGTCTAGTTGTAATGTTGTTGTGTCAGGATTACTTGACTCGCTTTATTGCAATGATAGACTGACCATCGTGCCTAGCTAGTCAATATTGGTAATGAAGTCTAGTAGTAATCGTGTGAGCTGGTCATAGTTACTGAGCCCATTTTGCTACCACGTCAGGCGAATTATCCACCAGCCTAGTCATCGCTCTGATCCTCTCTTTTAGTCAGATTCTTCTCTCCCCCATCTTTCTTCTCTTCTTCTTTTCTAATGCTCATGCTTGTGTACATTCTTCAAAGAGGAAAAGGGTGAGGTCTGACCCACCTGTCTTATAACTTTTGCCATATATGTGTGTGATTGCAGAAAATAAGAAGAATACAACTAAGGGAGGTGATTCCGAACTAGTTTTATTGCTGGGGGGCTTTCTTTGTGATAAAAAAGGGTGCCCAGGCGAGTCAGCCCTACTAAGTCCCGAACCCAACTTTAAATTCCTCTCTCACCAGTTGATAACACCTGCCTCTTTTCTTGAACGAGGTTCTCGAGAGAGCGATTTCAAAAACATTCCTAGTCTTCCCTTGAAACCCAAGACGCACGTTGCCCAATCTCCAAAGGATCCAGAGGGTGAGATCGAGGCACCTAACCAGCGTGGCGACTCCACTGGGGACTTATTACCCCTTAATCGGATCATTCTTATTTGGCTAGTTCTTACTTTATTGTCTGCTTTCATTGTCTTTTCGTATTTTATTATGGCTTGTGGGTTTTGTATACCATTTATCCGGATCGAGGAATTTCTTATCCCTATATTCAAGAGTGTCCCTAAGGAACAAGTTCCTTCAACTTTGTTCCCAACCAGCTTCTTAAGCAAAGACCTCGTGTCTAGCTCCCATGTCTTAACTTGGACCGGTGTGAGGTGGGACCTAAAAATCCCTCACTCCCCATCTACTCGCTTTGGTGGAAAATCCACCAAGGCGCCCTACACCGGTAGCACTTCTGTTGCCCCACACAGCATGCACCAAGCCACCGGCAAGTCACTTACCAGTCGTGTTTCTGAGGTACGCCAAAAGGCTGCCCATTACCTTTCTGCAAAAGGCAAACAAGCTGCTATTGCTTCTGTGGGTCACCACAGGGCTACCCCCCACATTTCTGCGGTATTGATCTCTATCCTTAGAGGCTCAACACGTCGAGGTGGAAACCCCACGGTCTCCTTCCCTCACACACACCACAAGGCTCGTTGGTTACCCACACGAGCCACACCTCCGGGCAACCCCTCTATTATCTAGAGTCTGGGATCGAACCTTTCAAGGTCAGGTCCTACGCATGCTACTCATATGCATCTCACTGCTTGAGGCAATGGCATTGCCACACAAACCCAAGTACATAGGAGACGACCTTCTCATCCTCCTACTCTGCACACATAAGCGCACCCTGTAAGGCATGCCTACACCTGTTCTCTTGCAGACGCTTGCCAGACCACTTGCTCAAGCCCGAGTTGACCCCCAGGTCACCCGTGACCTTTTTTCAAGGGGCGCACATGCGTCGCCATCACATACATCCTCTCGCCCTCGACTCAAACTTCCTTATGAGTCAACCCTGCTCCGGCCAACTTCTTCTTCATCGAGCAAGCACCTTCAGGCTTGGTACTCAAAGGTTTCCCTAAGAGTATCATCCTGAACCAGCGCCGTGGTCGTGTCTCTCGAGCCCACAAGAGACCTCGGGGCATCTACCAGATGGAAGATCGAGTCTTTATCCTCCCCAGCCCAACATGACTCCAATTCCTGACCCACATCCATTGCCGCACCGGATGGAGACAATTCTCTTCTGTGTAGGAAGAGCTGACTTTTGGAACGAGAGCCATCAAAACCTCAAGGCTAAATGTGATAAAGGTATACAAATTTTGACTAGTTAGGTGACTAAGGCAGTCAAAACAACCAATTCTGACGACCCTCTACCCCTGTATCCCTTGTACCCCCTTCAGACAATGAGGCCTGAAGTAGAACTCCATGAACCCTGTGTTGTGGTTACGATTGTAGAAAAAGACCAAGCAGCTCAGCAGCAACGGTCCCAAGGCCGTCGAGAACCGATCCATCAACATATAATAGTTGAGTACAGTCAGGGATAGCTGGCCCTCTATTGACTGACCTACCACATACGACCCGTCAAGTTCGCAAGCCCTCAGTTGCCACTAACGTTGACCTCCATAGAGAAACACTCAGTGTAATGGTTGTAAGCGAGCTCGATGATGCGCAGGAAGAGCGCATGAACAAGTTTGAGGATATGGTATGTGCGATGATTGAAAAGATCGATTGTATAGACGGCGCACGCCAGTCGGCAAACCACGAGATCAATTATCCTCACGTTGATCGTGCACCTCCACCGCAGCCCCCTCCTTCTACCTCACAGGACAATTCTGTCCCTCATCCCATCTCTCAGACAGACATTGACTCTATGGTCATCCATAACCTAAAGAATAGACAAATTCTGAGGATACAGAGCGCAACACCTTATCAAAGGCCACACCCCTCGTTTATTGATCAGGTCTCGTTTCCCTCATATTATAACAAAGGGAAGTTTTGTTTATTCAATGGAACCACATGCCCAAACCAGTATATTGCCCACTTCCAGGCAGCATGTCGAGAAACAGTGGCTGACGGGAGGCTTCTTCTCCGACAGTTCGTTGAGACCCTCGATGTCCCAGCATTTCAATGGTATGCCCGACTTCCTCCAAACTCAGTGCATACGTGCGAGGAGATGGAAAAACTATTATATCAATGCTTCTATGAGGTCAAGAGACAGGTTCAAACCATCGAACTTCTCACCCTTACTCAAGACCCCAATGAGCCCTTAGATTAGTTCACATCAAGATGGGGAAACTTGACTTCCCATCATCCTTATCCTATGCTTGAGATGAAAGCAGTACAAACTTGCTTGACGAACATGCGACCCGAGATCGCTCTACATGTTGAGGCCTCTAATCCGACCTCCATGTCAGAGCTGATCTCTAAATCAGTCCGCATAGAAAGTCTATCATGCCACCATGGTACGACACGACAACCATCTACAAGTTCAGCAAACAATCGGGGAAATGGTAGCTCTCGAAATAACACATGGGGCAGCCAACAGAAAGGGGTAATTAGTGCAGCCGTCATGGTCACTGATTCAAAGAACTCTCCCTCTCAAACATTGGACCTCTCTAAAGGGGTAAGCACAACAAAGGTAACACCCCAGGCTGGCAAGCAACAACAATCGTACAATCGGGTACCCCCACCAGCTAATCTTGATCGGGGCGATTATTTCACCAGCCATATGAACAAGGTCTACCCCTTTGAGAACGAATGGGTCCCTGCGCTGTTTCTATTATTATTGGAACAAAATATGATCCAACTTCCAAAAACCAAGTTCCCTGAGCAACGTAGCCTTGATACTCGGGTGAATTATTGTGCCTACCATCGGAGGATCAATCATCCAACAGATGAATGCTACACGCTGAAGGATATTTTTGAGGCCCTGATTTTGAAAGGTCAGATAAAGCTTGAAGACTTAAAGAAGGCCTTCGGGGCAGCCGAAGCCTCTCATGCTGGAACTATCCAAGAGGAAGGCGAAATGCCCGATATCCTTTAGGCCTTCTGCATTATAATGCTTCAAGAAGGGATAATTACACCGAAGCAAGCAAGGCCACCTCGTCGCCTTGTTAAGGGGACTGAAGATTGTTGGTGCCCATACCATCAGATAAGAGGAGATTACCTATCAGAATGCACAAGTTTCCTTGATATATTCACAAAGAAAATGGGCGAGTGTCAGGAGTTTTACAATCTCCCTATAAGTGACCCTCAAGTCACTTCTCCACCGGGGCTCAAGACCTTCTTCTCAATTATTTAGACTCTGCAGAACCCTCTATTCCCCAGCCATGGCTAGTCTATTATGGCCGTAGCAGACTCAAGTCCTTAAGGCAAGAAGCAGTTCGCTAAGCTAGGGGTTTTTGCCAGCCCAGCGAGATGAATCAAGCATCACCTCAGAAAACCAGAAAAGGACAAGCACCAAGGGCTACATGGCGAAGAAACAAGACCGCCCAAACCACAGTTGAGTAGGAATTTCTCCGACCCTTTCCTCCACTTCCAACTTTACTGGACTTCATCCCTAACATGATCCTTCTTCCTTCTTCATCCTGTCAAGATGACGTCCCCATGCCATCTCCCACTCAGCATACGTCCAATGAGGGTGATGATGTTAAAAGCACTACCCAATGGTCTAAGCAATCGAAAGACCTAAAAGACCCCCTGAACTGGTTCAACCCTGGTGATGATGTAAAAAGCTACCCAGATCAGTCTGACATGCGAAACGACCTTAAAAGTCCCCCACTTTCTAACCCTTAAGCAGGACACAAAGGAAACGATTGAAAAATACCCTCGCACATGCAGCAAAATTCTTAATAGTTGCTGATGCCCTATCAGCTAAGGCTAAGGCAGAGCCACCTTCTTCAAATAAGCACAAGAAGTCGAAGCTAAAGAAACCCCATTGGCCCCCTGGTAGAGACCGAGATAGTCAAGAGGGCAATGTTTCTACACTCAAGAGGCTTTTCACATGATACAGGTCTCTGAAGAACCAACTGGCTCAGAGCAAACACTCCAGGCATACGTACGAATATTGTGTGATTCATACGAAGACACTCTTCACATCATTATCACTGAACCTCAATTTTCCTCTAACTTTCGAGATAGGTCTCTCCAACCTGACGTGTTTTCCACTTTTGAGGTTGACCTTTTCGTCACTCGGTTAGAGAAAGGTGCAGAGATTATGATCCACTCTAGACCTCTATCAGAGGTAGAAATGTTAGGATCATGAGTCTCTGCACTTGAGGTCCATCGAAAGATCACTGAAAGAGACGATGAAGAGTTGCAAGATGCTCCAGAAGAATGGGAAGAAGGTGGTCAAGCCACAGCTGACGAACTCCAGCAAATAAATCTTGGAGACGAAGTGGATCTCAGACCCACTTTCATTTTAGCGAATATGTCTCCAGAAGAGAAAGAAGATTTCACTACATTCTTAAAAGCAAATCGAGATGTCTTTGCTTGTAACTATCATGAGATGCCTGGTTTAGACCCTTAAGTAGTTGTTCACCATCTCGACATCGATCAGACTATCCAACCCATCAAACAGAAATCGAGAAGATTTGAGCCTGACCTCGAGATGCAGATAGATGCCGAGGTGACCAGACTCAAATGAGAAGGCTTTATTTGAAAAGTCAAGTACCCGAAATGGCTAGCAAATGTCGTTCCAGTAAAGAAGAAGAATGGTCAAATTATAGTGTGTATTGACTTTTGAGATTTGAATACTTCTTGTCTCAAGGATGACTTCCCGTTGCCATTCACCGAGATACTCATCGACTCTACAGCTCCCTGTCAAATCTTTTCCTTCAAGGATAGATATTCTGGGTATAACCAGATAAGGATGGTGCCCGAAGATAAAGAGGCCACTGCATTCCTAACTCCAAACGGGGTCTTCTGTTACAAAATGATGCCTTTTGTATTAAAGAATGCTGGTACCACATACCAGAAAGTAATAACGACCATTTTCAAAGACATGATACACAAAGAGGTGGAGTGTTATGTAGATGATGGTGATAAAATCTGAAGAAAAGGATGCTCACATGAGATACCTTGAAAAGGTGTTCAAGGAGTTGCGCCTTCATCAACTAAAACTGAACCTGCTGAAATGCGCTTTTAGCGTGCGCTCGAAAAAATTCTTGAGGTTCATCATCAGACATCGAGGCCTTGAAGTTGAGCTAGTCAAGATCAAGGCAATCCAAGAAATGTCGCCACCGACTACACTTTGAGAACTGCCCTCTCTTCAAGGGTAGTAGGCATAGATTCGCAGGTTCATCTCGAACCTTTCAGGTCGCTATAAACCCTTTACACACCTGCTAAAGAAAGATACCCCATTCCTCTGGGATGAAGCATATCTAATAGCCCTTGACGACATCAAGTATTATTTACTCAACCCTACAGTACTCACTCGGAGTATTGTTGGCACAAAACAATGAAGAAGGAAAAGAGACTGCGTTATATTACCTCAGCCGCAGGATGTAAGGGGCCGAGAATAATTATACCCCGATTGAGAAGATGTGTCTGGCCTTGATCTTCGCAGTAAAAAAACTCTGCCATTAATTTCTTGATCATGAAGTGAAACTTATATCAAAAGCTGATCCTATAAAGTTTCTCATGACATGCCCATGCTTGTCGGGACGCCGTGCTAAGTTGGCATTATTGCTGATGGAATTCGACATCACGTATGTCTCGTAAAAGGACATCAAGGGCCAGGCCTTGGATGACTTTCTTGTAGTACACCCCGTATAGGTAGAATCTCCTCTATCAAGTGACCTCGTTGATGAAGAAGTATTATGTGCTGACCTTACTCTTGTGTGGGAATTGTACTTCGACAGATCATTCCTAGCGGATGGAGGAGGCACCGGAGTAGTATTCTCGATGTCGAGAGGAGGAATATTTTCACTTTCTGTCTCTCTCGATCAAGCCGGTTCTCATAATGATGCGGAATATCAGGCCCTTACAATCGGACTAGAGATAGCCTTAGACCTTGATTTGGTGTAGCTCAAGATCTATGGTGACTTTGATTTTGTTATCCAACAGCTCAAAAGGATTTATGATGTGAGAAAAGACACTCTCAAGCCTTACCACGATACTGCAAAATCATAAATGGCTCAGTTTGAGGATGTATCTGTGAGTCACATCCCCAGGAGGCAAAACTCACAGGCTGATGCACTTGCGAAACTCGGTGCTACAACTCAATTATCCTCATCAGGGCCCACACTTGTCTGGGTGGCAGAATGGAGACACATCGAACTAAGAACTGAGGTTGATGTAGACGACAAGAGAAAAATCTTCCCCGAGTGCCCTCCTTATCCATTTGGAGCACTTATGTTAGCCAAATAAATAATCAAGACTGACCAAGCTATAGCATATAGTCAAGGAGCTAAGGGTCAAAATCAAGAACCAGAATTCTTCAACCCAATGCGTGCAGAAATTGAGCAGGTAGAAGATTGGACAGAGCTCATCACCAGTTTCTTAAAACATGGCAGGCTCCCAGAAGATCACACCGAACGCAACAGCATACGTCGAATGTCTACCAAGTATACCCTCCTTGAATGAGACACTCTCTTAAGACGGTCGTTTGACAAAGTTCTTCTTAGATGTGTTGATATCCAAGAAGCAAATAAGGTGTTAGAATACGTCCACTCAGGCATTTGTGAACTACACCAGTCCGGTCCTAAGCTCTATAAACGAATATGTAGGTTGGGATACTATTGGCCTTCCACGATCATCGATTCCTTATGCTATGCTAAAAAGTGCCAAGTATGCCAAATACACTCCGACCGGGTTCACCAGCCTCCAGAGCCTTTACACCCTTACGGTTGCATCATGGCCCTTCTCACAATGGGGTATGGACATCGTAGGGCCTATTGACCCTCCTTCCACAATGGGCCATGTTTTTATCCTAGCTGCAATAGATTATTTCTCTAAGTGGGCTGAAGCAGTCCCCCTTAAGTAGGTTCTTGAGACAGTGGTGCCCTACTTTATTCGATATCATATCATATATCGCTTTGGGGTGCATGACCATATTATATCTGACAATGGTCCTCAATTTAGGAGTCATCACTTCGATCGTTTAGTTAACTAATTCGGTTTTGAATGGAGGTACTCGACTATTTACCACCCTCGGGCGAATGGATTAGCTGAAGCTTTTAGTAAGAATCTGTGCAACGTTTTAAGAAATTTAGTATCAAAAACAAGGAAGAACTGGCATGAGAAGCTTCCCGAAGCCCTATGAGCTTATCGCACTATTACACGAAATGTTATGGATTCCACTCCTTATTCTTTGGTGTATGGTGGTGAAGCAATTTTACCTCTCGAAATACAAATCCCTTCACCACGAGTCGCTATTCACCAAGAAATAACTGAAGATGAGAGATTTAAGCTCCAGTATCAAGAATTGAATGCACTCGATGGAAAGAGCTTAGAGGCTCAACAAAGCCTGGAACTCAACCAAGAGGGAATGAAGTGGGCTTTCGACAAGTTTGTTAAAGCCCGCTCATTCACCCCCTGTGATTAGTCTTAGCTGTGAAAAAGGCCTATTTTTATGGCGTAAAGGGAATGAGCCTAAGTGGGAAGGTCCCTTTATGATAAAAAAGGCCTCACCCAACGGAGCCTATATACTGACACATCCTAAAGGAGGCGAAGCAATGCCCCCTATTAATGGACGATACTTAAAGAAGTACTACCCATAATGCGTATTCAAAAGAAAGGGACTCAACGCGAAAATAGGTAAGATATTCCAAAAAAAATTCTAACTCTTTTTATTGCAGTAAAAATGAGTTACAAGTTACAAGAAGCCGATTACTATGGAGGTTACAAGTCTCTTGCATCTGAGGATATTTGGACTGTTACAGACCAAAGCTTGTATTATCGCTCATGTATCTGAGGATAAGAGGACGTTTATAGGCCAAAGAAAGGCCTTCCTCATGAAGAAGAAGCGAAATCACTTGGAGAGTTAGCTTTAATTCATTTGACAAGTAAGGGGATGGTTACATGCTAGAAGACAAAGCAGAGCTATTCCAAGAAGCTACCCTTAGTCCATTCGACATGTATGTCAAACATACAAGCCAGATATCTCATTTGACGTGTATATCAAATTCACAACGAATGATTCATTCGACGTGTGCATCAAACATACAAAGTGGGCTGCCCTGGCAAGGAACTAGCCAATGACGGAAAGCATACCCTGTTCACAGTTGGTGCCCTTCCCCAGAACAACATGGAGGATTTGGCTTCCAGCAAGTACCACAAGCCACACCCAACCATCATTCACCACTTTTTGCCGGCCCATGAACATTGCCATATGTAACTTGTCACCGAGTGCCTCAAATCCCGCACGTAACTTACTACCATAAGCAAGAATCACTCTCCGCACCATGATAAGCCACACGTGCTGATGAGCGATGACTAAAGACAATGTGTCCTCTAAAGGCCAGTGCCGGTTGTGCTCCTAACCCTTAGCGTCGGCTGCCTTTCTAGAGGTTCAGCGCCGTTTGAGTGAACACTCCAAACAATCAGCACTGGTTGCTCCAGCACCGGCTGCACTTTTGTTAGCGTAGGCTCTGTTGCGACTGTTCGCTTCCTGAGACTCCTCATTTTCAAAACCTAAGTTTTCACACCACATTAATTGACATACGAAGGAGGTAACCGTACACCTTACCTATGACGGTTCACCACCATAATGGTTCACCTCTTGCAACTGTACGCATTCCACCACGGTTGACCTCTCGTGACCGTTCGTCTCCCATCGAAACTTCTCCTACACGACCGGAAAACCCACTAAAAAAGCTTCCCATATGTTTTTTTCACCTAAGCAGCACTGGAAATTCACCGAAAACTTCTGTAAACTTCCTCTAAGTCCTCGGGACTTCTGCCAAAATCACTAACAACATCAGAAAGTTATCACAATCATCGGAAAACTTCTTTAACATCCTCGAAAAACAACTAAGACACACGAAAATGCTCACAATTTCACTTTTAGCCTCTTCTACCAAAAATTGATACAGCTAGAACCTCTTTTATTTCCCAGAAAACTCCTCGGAGAACTCTCTTTCCCCCTTCTTTCCTTGCAACTTCGCCAAATTCTTGGGAAAGTCTGCACGCCAAAGGTCTTCCCTACAAAACTGCCTAGAATCCCACTGTTGGCTGAGAACCTTCCCTGCAAAACCTTTGCAGGAGTCCCACTGCTTGCCGGAACTTCAACCGACCACCCTCTCCTCACCGCTGAGGAAAATTTCGCTTAAGTTTTTTTTACCCTTGGTGAAAAAGTGTGGAAAAATGGGATTTTACCCCATTATATAGATCACACTACCCTCAAATGTCCCTCACAAACTGGGAATTCCAATCGCATCCAAGGGATGCCAAGTGACGATGAGCCGGGTCTGGCTTTGACTCAAGGCCCGAGGTAATTCTCATCGATCCATCCCCAACACCAGGTGAATTTCAAACGACCCTACCGCCAGTTGACGTAGCGCCGGGTGGGTTTTAGCTATACCCCGTCATGAGCGTGATGATGGTTGGAACAGGGAATGACCCACATGAAGCGGAAGAAATGGAGCACCTTAAGGCAAAATTGGGCTAAAGAGATGCATAACTCCAAGCGCAAGTTGCCGAGCTCGAGACGTTGAGAGCCATTAGAGTGATTCATATTCCTAGCAGTCCTCCATTCTGGCCTTGGAGAACCAATCAACCCTGGCACCTATGCCGAATCATCCTCTGCACGTAGCTCACACCGCCTTAACAGAAGAGACGATGCATAATTTAGTAATGGAGAACCTGCAAGCTCTCCACCTTCCGGAAGTACAAACCCTCGACACTAATAAAAAACCATACCCAGCGTATGTCAATGAGGTGTCTTATCCCTCAGAATACCAGTGTCCTAATTTCCTAAAGTTTGATTGGCAAGGCTCCCCTGCAAAAATATCCTAATCAGGTCAGTCAGACAGACCGAATCAATTACTTCACATATTAACGGATGGTAGGACCTGTAATAAAAGATTGTTATCCCCTAAAGGATGTCATTGAGAACCTTATCAAGGACGGAAAGCTCAAGCCTTCTGAGTAAGAAACACTAAAGGCTGAGATTGTGGTGACTAACATGGTTTCCATTATGACTGATGAAACTAAGCCCCCACGGGTAGCTGAGAGCCTCCCATATCAAGGGCCTTACAACTTTGATGAGGCCAGGGTACCGAACATATATGATCATCTCCTCATCATGGGACTCATAACCTCTTCGAAGAGGTGGAGAGAATCAATGAGAAGCCCTCCCCCGAAGGCAGTCCCTTACTGACAATACCATTGTTTCCCGTACCCACGGACTGGAAGATTGTTGACCAATAAAGGATTTGATATAAGTATACAAAAAATGAGAGGACCATAGTCATCGATCCTATCCCTCTAGGTCTCTGTATTGGAAAAGGTCGAAGGTTGTCCATACCTAGAGCTATTCAAGCTCTGCTTAGAATACTCTGGGACCCTCAACTCTTCAATCGATACTGAGGAAGTTTCAGAGCACGGCAGACCACCTACATGAGTCGCAGCGAAAACAAACATATGCAAGCTGAAGCTCTAAAAAGAGCCGGTTTGAAGGCACTAAAGACAACACTATCACAAGAAAGAATAGTCATGGAAGCTTCTCTCGTGCCCCAAAATGTTGCAAGCCGGGGTAGGAAGAAGAAGAAGGGTGGTAACATAGGTTCTCATTCAACGCTGCCGCCTTATCCGACTTTGAAAGATTTTATGCCCAAACCCTTGATGATGAACAGTCTTCATGAGCTAAAAGCAGTAGATGAAGCCCCTCTTGGAATGACTGCCAATGTGACTTAGGTAGTTGAGGCTGAATCCAAGCCCCACCATGCGGTTGGAGTCGAGATCTGATAGGACGACCGCAAAGATCAAAGCACCCAAAGTTTCTACCCCCAAGAAAGTGATACCCGAGGCAAAATTGCGGGTCGAAGCATCTAACGTTGCTAGTCAGTCAATCCAGCCAGCAGGCGGAAAGATCGATGATTATAACATGGCTTCTCACTTAAGAAGAATGTCGGCCACCATAAGTGTCTATGATGCCCTATTGCTCTCAAATGAACTTCAGGCTGCTTTGATACAAGCCCTATCATCTCCTAAAGAATTTTCTGCCGAAGTTGACTAGGTTGAGCTTGAGCCAGCAGTTCTACTTGGCACCATGCCAGTCTCCTTTTCTAACTCAGATCAACGGCTAGGGATGAAGTCTCATAACTGCACTTTATGGTGGATGGGATCTTACATGGCGTCCACATTAATCGGATAATGATCGATGGTGGATCAGCAGTGAATCTGCTTCCATTAAGAACGTTGAAATCTGTAGGAATGGATGCGCAGAATTTGCGAGGACATATAGCGATACAAGGTCTCAATCAGGCTACCCAACAGCTTGTGGGGGGTATTACATTCAAGCTCAGAATTGCCGAGCTGGACGCCTATGTGACATTTCAAGTCATTGAAATTGAGGCATCCTACAATCTGGTTTTAGAGCGCCCATGTTTGCACGGCAACTGTTTCATCCCATTGACCCTGCATCAATGCTTCAAAAATTTCCATGAAGTGAAGCAACATATAGTTTAAGCAGACCGAAAACCCTTCACCAAAGTAGCGTCTCATTACGTAGATGCTAAATTTTACAATCTCAAGAATCTTGACCCTCACTCTATTGAGGAATCAGAGATCGAGAGTGATTCTGATGAAGCTTATGGGATTGGGGAGGCATTGATCACAACCTTCGAAGGCCTAGACGTTGAAGAAGGAGCTAAGCCACTCACTATCATTGTGCTAGTGAGTGTCAACCAAGAGACATCGTACTAGGTTGAAGACAGCTTAATCAACTCTCTCTTGACGACAAGGTTCAAAGAACAACAACATGAATAGTATAAGCCCTGTCCCTTGAAAGATGGAGCTTCAAAACCACAAAGGTCGTTGTATAGCCCTCAGGCTCACATGATCGTAAGAAGCATGAATTTTGACCAATCTACCAATCAAGGCCTAAAAGGCAGAAAGGGGATGACCTGACTTTTAAGATTGGCTCAAAGAATGTGCACAAAAGGAAATGGACAGCCTAATGTGCCATGGCACCTTGAAGCTACCACAATGACCAAGATTCATATAGTTAAAATGAGATGTAGCCTACCCACCAATTAGAAGATGGAGGTCAGGCCACTCTCGAAGAGTTGATAGAAGTCGAGTTGGGTGAAGAAGGAGATCATAAACCCACCTTTTTTAGTATGTCACTAGACCCAAAAGAAAGGGGACAATACACAGATTTCCTCCATCTTAATTGAGAGATTGTTGCATGGAATTATCATGAGATGCTCTAGTTGGACCCCACAGTGGAAACTCAGAAGCTTGTCATCGATCTTCACATCAAGCTGGTGAAGCAACCCTAGTGGAAGGTTCATTCGGATATAGCGCCTCAGATTGAAGCCAAGGTTAATAAATTAGTTAAGGCCGGGTTCATTAGGGAGGTTTTATATCCTAAATGGCTTACTAATATTGTACCAGTCAAGAAGAAGAATGGGAAGATAAGAGTGTGTTTTGATTTTTGCAATATCAACTCGACTTGCCCTAAAGACCACTTTCCTTTGCCTCTCACTGAAATCATGATTGATTTGACTGTGGCATGCGAAACCTTTTCATTTATGGATTGGTATTCCAGCTATAATCAAATCAGGATGGCCCCCGAAGATGAAGAGTTGACAACTTTCAAGACCATGAAAAATATATATTGCTATAAGGTGATGCCCTTTGGATTAAAGAATGCTAACGCCACTTACTAATGCACCTTGACGATTATATTCGAAGACATACTCAACAATGTCATGGAATGCACTGTCGATGACATTGTGGTCAAGTTAAAGGATCAATCCACTCACCTCACAGATCTGGAAATTGTGTTCAAAAGGTTGAGGCAGCACCATCTGAATATGAACCCCTTGAAGTGCGCCTTCAGGGAGAAATCAGGGAAAATACTATGTTTCACTGTAAGGCACCGGGGAATCGAGATAGACCCTACCAAGATACGCGTCATTCAAGAGATGCTTCCACCAAGGAACCTGAAGGAGTTGAAATCTCTCCAAGGTTGATTGGCATACATCTGAAGGTTCATATCCAACCTTTCAGGTCCATGCAAGCCTTTTTCCAGGCTTATGAAGAAAGACATCGCATATGAGTGGGACGTGTCCTGTCAGAATGTCTTCTAAGGCAATAAAGACTATCTATTAAATCAACCAGCTCTCACGGCTCCTATACCCAATAAATCTCTCATTCCATATATGATGACCTTGTAGGGATCATTGGGTGCCCTTTTGGCTCAGCACAATGAGGAAGGGAAGGCAGTGGCATTGTATTATTTGAGTCACACCATTGATGACGGCCGAGTATAATTACTCTCCCATCGAGAAAATGTGTGTCACAACCCCTCCTCTGACCTCATATCGTATAAGCAGGAGGGCAACAAAGTGCAGGACCACGACGTGAGGTGGCAAACGCCACTCAAGTGGGAGTGGTTCAATTCTTATAAAAGGTTGAATTAAGAGCAAACCACTAAAGAAACACCTACAAAGCACATAAAGCACACAATCGAAGCTAGAGTGGCCAACTCCTGAAGTAGAAGCCCCATTGATCGGGCCAAACCAATCCTGTAGCTTTGAACTTCTACCCTCATTAAGGAGTGAAGATAATGACAAGTGGGTAACCCACTTCGTACTGTCCTCACTTCGTACTCTTCTCACACACACACACATTCCTAGTTCTCTTTGGGGCATTTGATAAGCGACCATCTCCTTATGCCCTTCAAGCAAGAAGGCATTTTACTACCATTGGGTGTCCCAATCCATAGTGCTCATAACATTTGGGGGGCGCAACTCTCCCTGTTACTCAGTTTCACCCACAAACCCCATTCCCATCATTGGGGTCGGGGCACAATCAGTAATTATTGGCATAACAACACCCAACTACCAATGGGTGTCCCATTACATAATGATCAGTGTCACAGTATATCACAGTTTAGCAATATCACAGTATAAAAGTACCCACTACCAATGGGTCTCCCATTGCATAGTGGTCAACATCACAGTGGCTCACACTATGAGTATCATAATATAAAACAGTATAACAGTACCCATTACCAATGGGTGTCTCATGGCATAATGGTCAGTATCATAGTGCTCACAATATCAGTATCATAGTATAAAACAATATAACATTGTGCATGCAAGATCAATCTTTAAGTTCACATATATTTTACTATTCCTCACCAGGCTATTGAGAAGCAGTCACATTGTCATAGACGTGCATATACAGCATTTCAAGACTAATGATTTCATCTCCGTTGTTTAGATTAATCAATACACCACTTGTGTAATTCAGACCCAATTTGGGGATATTCTATTCATTTCATCAGTGGTATACATATATACACATCGAGGCATGGTATCTGATTCACGAGAAATCCCAATTGAATCTCAATATTAGCATAAAACAGACCTGTCAATTGTTATTCAACAAAAATTTTCAGTCACTTGATCAATCGAAAGAATAGTGCAAAAAAGGGGTTCAGTTCCAATTTTTTTCAAATTCTCATAGGGATGTACTCTCATAAACAGGGACACAAAAATTCGATCTATACAAAATGCAAAGTTAGTTCCAAAACAAATTTCACAATAGGCGCACATATCTTTCAAATGGGGGTGGTTTGAAAGCGTTTGCATGTCTTTTGACTAATCAAAAGCTCAATACAATGGAAGTATACCATATGAAATCTGTTGTACATTAGTGACAGTGACATGTCCTACATTGCAAAGTTTTAACTTTCAATTCATAATGCATTTTAAGTTGGTTTCAAAATTAAATTTTGAATGAAACATGTATCTTTCCAACAGGGATAGTTTGAAAGAATTTGAACTCCATTTGGTCATTCAAAAGTTCATGAGAACAGAAATAACAGTTCTAAAAATTTAGTGAAATCTGCCAACAATGACATGCTCTAACTAATTATTGCAAAACTTTCAATCTAAAAGTAATTTCGAAATAATTTCAACATGCAACTTTAAGAACATATAGAGATCTTTCAAATGGTATTGATTTGAGAGCAACTGGACTCCATTTGGTTAGTCAAAAGGCAATAGTTGTAATTTCAAAGAAAATTGTTAACAGTGACATGCTTGCACAATTGGAGACATAACTCCTCATTTATAAAGAATCTGAACAAGGTTTAAACATGAACTTCATAGTAGGCACATATATATTTCTAATGGTAGTGATTTGAAGTCATTTGAACCATATTTTTTTATTCCAAAAGCTCGTTACAAAAATATGAATATTTCTGAAAATTCATAGTGTGCACATGACATGCCTCAAAGAATGCTTAATAACTTTCAATTAACTACATATAACAGCATAACGTCTTTTTAATCTTGATTTAAACATACAGGGACACTTTCCTATAGATTATTGTGAGCAATAGGGTCATTCTCAATATCATGATTCATCAGGCAACATAGACGTCAATTTTTTTAAAATAGTGCACCAACCACTACTACATAGTTACTTTCCCTTACTCATTTCATGCTTGCACTATTTTTATTTCATGCGTCAACAAGTTTAGATGCAATGGTGGGTTGATTTTCTTACCTAATTTGCAATGGTACCTCCAAAACTCCATTTCACAATCCACTTCAAGCTTCTTACAATGATTCTTCAGTGGAGTAACAATGGGCGCTAAGTGTTGTGCTCTAGAGAGAGAGAGAGAGTGAGAGTGAATGACATGTAAGAGAAAGAGAGAGGTACTTACGTACCATGCTTGCTAGAGGTGGAAGCCCAAAGATTGACAAGTGGCATGCTCCACATATGCGACAGGAAAAGTGTTGTGTGTGGAAGCATGCATTTGGCATATGGCAGTAATGATCATGCACGGTGGCAGTCCATAACTGCTACTTCTTATTGCCATGCATGTCTCTTTCTCTTCTCCTTTCTCTCACCTCCGTGCGCACTCTACTGCACGCATTATCTCTTCTTCTCTTCCTTAACTGACGTGAGTGCACTCTGCTGCGGGTGTTCACTGTCATGTGCACTCTCCTTTCAGCTCTCTCTTCACTGCCGTGAGCCTTCCCCTGCCGCGCACCTTCCACTGCCGTGCGCCTTCCACTACTGCGCTTTCCACTGCCGTGCGCCTTCCACTACCGCGTGCTTTCCACTGTCGCACGCCTTCCACTGCCATGTTCCTTCCACTGCCGCATTCCTTCCACTGTCGTGCACCTTCCACTGTCGCACGCCTCCCTCCTTATCCCGTCGTGCACTCTACTAGACCGAGAAAATCTTGGTCCTTACATCATCCCCCCCTTAAAAGGATTTTGTCCTCAAAATTGTTAGTTAATTAAATAGATGGGGGCACTTATCCCGGATCTCATCTTCCCATTCCCGTGTTGATTCTTCTCTTGAATGATACTGCCATAACACACAGACGAGAGGGATTTCTTTATTGTGCAATACTTATGCTCTCTTGTCCAGTATTTCAATCGGTTGCTTGACATAAGTCAAATCTTCTCTGATCGGGATTGGTTCATACTTTAAGACATGGGACGGGCCAGGATGATATTTTCACAACAGTGATGCAAGAAAAACATCATGAATGTTAGCCAACTCAGGTGGAAGGGTCAGTCGATATGCCACAACTCCGTTTCTTTGTAAAATTTTAAAAGGTCCAATAAATTGTGGGCTTAGCTTTCCCTTCTTACTGAATCTCATAGAGCCCTTAGTTGGCGATACTTTCAAGAAGACCCGAGCACCCACTTCGAATTCAAAGTCTTTTCGACCATTATAAGTGTAACTCTTCTGTCGACTTGGGCTGTCATGAGTCGTTGTCGAATTAAAGTAATCTTTTCTGATGCTAACTGAACAATTTCTAGCCCTAACAGTCTCCTTTCACAGACTTAATCCCAACATAGTGGTGATCTACGTTTCCTCCTGTACAGGGCCTCAAACGGTTCCATTTGAATATTGGCCTGAAAATTGTTGTTATATACAAACTCTACTAGAGGTAGATGATCATCCTAGCTTCCTTTAAAATTAGTAACACAAGACCTTAACATATCCTCTAGGGTCTGAATAGTCCTTTTTGACTTCCCATTAGTCTGGGGGTGAAAAGCACTGCTAAAGGTGAGTTTTGTCCCCAAGGCTAATTGCAAGCTATACCAAAATCTTGAAGTAAACCTAGTGTCCCTGTCGAATACAATGCTAACAGGTATACCATGTAATCTTACTATCTCTTTGATGTATAGCTGAGCCAGTCTATCTAGAATATAAGTTGTGTGGACCGGTAAGAAATGAGTAGCTTTAATAAATCAGTCCACAATTACCCAAACACTATCACAATCATGCCAAGTACCTGATCTAGGTAGGCCAGACACAAAGTCCATAGTGATGTATTCCCATTTCCACTCTGGCAAGGGTAAGGGCTGTAACAGTCCGGCTGGTTTCTGATGTTCAGCCTTCACTTGCTAACATGTTAAGAACTTAGAAACAAACTATGCCACTTCCCTTTACATTTTATTCCACCAAAAGACCTACTTCAAGTCTGAATACATTTTTGTATTCCCTGGGTGTACAGTGTAATGAGAGTGGTGTGCTTCTTCTAATATAGCCCCTTTTACACCCTTGTCATTAGGAACACATACCCGATCTCTAAATCTCAGCAACTCATCACCACGCACAGTGAAGTCCTCTTTTATTTCCAATTTCATTTCTTTAAGAATCTTCATAAGTTGAGGATCTTCTTTTTGTGCCACTCAAATTTGTTGAAAGAGTTGGGGCTCCACTCTTATACATGAAATAGTTCCCACCCCATCACTAAGGGGTAGAGACGGGTGCCACTCGACAGTATATTCTAAAAATTTCATCTCTCAAACCATCATATGAGCCACTGATACCACGAGCTTCCTACTCAGGGCATCTGCTACAACATTTGTCTTAGTCGGGTGGTAATTGATGGTACAGCCATAATCATTCAACAAGTCCATCTATCTTCTTTGCCTCATGTTCAACTCTTTTTGAGAAAACAAATACTTAAGGATCTTTTGGTCAATGAATACTTTAAATTGAGTCCCATACAGATAATGCCTCCAAATCTTCAAGGCAAAAACTACAGCCGCAAGCTCCAAATTGTGAGTTGGATAATTTTGTTCACATGGTTTTAACTGCTTGGAGGCGTGTGACATGACCTTTTCCCTCTGCATCGAGACACATCCAAGCCCTTTATGAGAGGCATCTGTGTAAATCACAAAGGCTTCGTTCCCCTCAGGCATGGTCAGAATTAGAGCTGCACGTCCAAGCCCTTTATGAGAGGCATCTATGTAAATCACAAAGTCTTCGTTCCCCTCAGGCAAGGTCGGAATTGGGGCTGTAGTTAGTCTCTTCGATAGATCTTGAAATATTTTCTCACAAGCATCTGACCGCAAAAACGTTACTTCCTTCTGGGTCAGGCGAGTCAGGGGAAGTGCTATGCTTGAGAAACCTTCCACAAACTATATGTAGTAACCCGTCAGTCCAAGAAAACTACGGATTTCTAAAACATTTGTTGGTCTTCCTCACTTAAGTACAACCTTGATTTTATAAGGATCAACTGCAACCCATCTTTAGAAACAATGTGCCCGAGGAAAGCCATGCTCGGTAGCCAGAACTCACTCTTGTTTAACTTGACATACAACTTTTCTGACTTCAAAGTCTAGAGAACCAGTAAGTAGACCCACACGATTGCATTTCGACCTATAACTGATTATAACAAATAGTCAGTGTTCACCATTGACACAAGCATCGCGAGATTATCTTTATTGATGCCTTTCAAGAATTTAACAGTATAAGAATGAGTACAGTTCAATTATCAAAATATCATACAGTGCATAAGCTATCAGCCATTTCCCCTTTATCAGAACAAAAACACCTACAAAGCACATAATGCACAAATATAGTGCACTACTCCTAAAGGAAAAGCCCCATTGATCAGGCCAAGCCAATTCTGTAGCTTGGAAATTCTACCCTCATTTAGAAAGGAAGACAATGACAAGTGGGTAACCCACTTCGTACTGTCCTCACACACACACACACATCCCCAACGCGCTTTGGGGCTCTCCATAAGTGGTGGCCTTAAAAGACAAGACCATCTCCTTATGCCCTTATGGCGCGAGGATGTTACACTACCATTGGGTGTCCCAATGCGTAGTACCCATAACATTTGTGGGGCATGATCCCTGTTACTCAGTTCACCCACCAACCCCATTCCTTTCATTAGGGCCAGGGCACAGTCAGTAATTGCTGACATAACAACATCCAACTGCTAATGGGTGTCCCATTGCGTAGTAGTCAGTGTCAAAGTATATCACATTATAGTAGTATCACAGTGTTTACAGTAAAACAGTACTCACTACCAACGGGTGTCCCATTGCATAGTGGTCAGTATCACAGTGGCTCACAATATCAATATTACAGTATAAAATAATATAACAGTACCCAATACCAATGGGTGTCCCATTACGTAATGGTCAGTATCACAGTGGCTCACAGTATTAGTATCACAGTATAAAACAGTATAACATTATGCATGCAGGATCAAGCTTTAAGATTCACATATATTTTACTATTCCTTACCAGGCTATTCACAAGCAATCACAGTATCATAGGCCTGCATATACGGCATTCCAAGATAGTTGATTTCATCTCCTTTGTTCAGATTAATCATTACACCACATATATAATTCATGCACAATTTGGGGATATACTATTCATTTCATCAGTGGTACACATATATACACACCAAGGCATGGTATTCGATTCATGAGAAATCCCAATTGAATCTCAATATTAACTTAAAACATACCTGTCAATTGTTATTCAACGGAAATTTTCAGCCACTTGATCAATCGAAAGCATAGTGCGAAAAAAGGGTTTCATTCCAATTTTTTGCAATTTCTCACAAAGGACTTACTGTCATAAATAGGGATGTAACTTATGATCTATTAAACATGTGGAGCTGGTTCCAAAACCAATTTCACAATAGACGCACATATCTTTCAAATGGGGGTCGTTTGAATGCGTTTGTGCCCTGTTTGACCAATCAAAAGCTCTGTACAATGGAGGTATACTCTCTGAAATCCGTTGTACATTGTGACAGTGACATGTCCTACTTTACAAAGTTATAATTTTCAATTCATAAAGCATTTTAATATGGTTTCAAAATCAAGGTTCCATTGAAAACAGGTATCATTTCAACAAGGGAAGTTTGAAAGCATTTGAACTCTATTTGGTAGTTCAAAATTTCATCACAACAGAAAGAAAAGTTCTGGAAATTTAGTGAAATCTGCCAACAGGGACGTGCTCTCACAAAAAAATGCTTAACTTTCAATCTAGAAGGAATTTCGAAATAATTTCAACATGCAACATTAAGTACACATAGATATATTCTAAATGGCAGTGATTTGAAATCAATTGGACTCCATTTGATTAGTCAAAACTCATGGCAGTAGAAGCGATAGTTATAAGTTCAAAGAAAACTGTTAATAGTGACATGCTTGCACATTTGGAAGCATAACTCCTCATTTATAAAGAATCTGAAGCAGGTTTAAACATAAACATCATATTTGAAACATATATCTTTCTAATGGCAGTAATTTGAAGTTATTTGAACTTTATTTGGCTATTCCAAAATCTTGTTACAAAAATATGAATATTTCTGGAAATTCACAATGTGCACATGACATGCCTCAAAGAATGCTTAATAACTTTCAATTCACAGTAGATAACATCATAAAGTCTTTTCCATCCTGATTTAGACATACATGGACACTCTCCTACAGATTTTTGTGAGAAATAGGGTCATTCTCAATATCATGATTCATCATGCAACATAGACATCAGTTCTGTAATACAGTGCGCCAACCACTACTACATAGTCACTGTCCCTTACTTATTTCATGCTTGTACTATTTTTGTTTCATGCCTCAACAAGTTTAGATGCAATGGTTGGTTGATCCACTTACCTAGTGTGCAATGTTGCCTCCAAAACTCCCTTTCACAATACACTTCAAGCTTCTTATAGTGATTCTTCAATGGAGTAACAGTGGGCTCTAAGTGTTGGGCTCTAGAGAGAGAGAGTGAGAGTGAATGGCATGTGTGAGAGAGAGAGGGACTTAAGTACCACGCTTGTTGGAGGTGGCAGTACAAAGATTGACAAGTGGCATGCCCCACAAATGTGATAAGAAAAGTGGCGTGTGTGGCAACATGCATTTGGCATATGGCAGTAATGATCATGCATGGCGGCAGTCCATAACTGCTGCTTCTTACTGCAGTGCATGTCTCTTTCTCTCACTGTCGTGCACACTTTGTCGCAGGCGTTCTCTTTCCTTCTCTTCCTTCACTGCCATGCGCGCACAGTGCCACGCCCGTTCACTGCCGTGGGCACTTTTCTTTCAGCTCTCTCTTCACTACCGCACACCTTCCCCTATCGCGCACCTTCCACTGCCGTGTGCCTTCCACGACAGCTCGCCTTCCACTATCGCTCGCCTTCCATTGTCGCGTGCCTTCCACTGTCATGCACCTTCCACGCGTGCCTTCCACAACTGAGCGCCTTCCACTGTCATGCGCCTTCAACTACCATGCGCCTTCCATTGCCCCACGCCTTCCACTATCGCGCACCTTCCATTGTTGAGCGCCTTCCACTGTCGCGCGCCCTCCACTGCTGCGCACCATCCCCTACCATGCGGCTTTCACTGTTGCGTACCTTCCACTGCCGCGTGCCTCCCTTCTTATCCCGTCGTGCACTCTACTTGGCTCGGAAAATCTTGGCCCTTACATCATCCCCCCGTTAAAAGGATTTTGTTTTCAAAATCATCAATTAATCAAATAGATGGGGGTATTTATCTTGGATCTCTTCTTCCCGTTCCCATTTTGATTCTTCTCTTGAATGATACTGCCATAACACCCGAACGAGAGGGATTTCTTTATTGCGCAATACCAGCACCCTCTTGTTCAGTATTTCAATCTGTTGCTCGACATAAGAAAAATCTTCTTTGATGGGGATTGATTCATACTTCAAGACATGGGACAGATCAGGCTGATATTTTCATAACAGTGATACATGAAAAACATCATGAATGTTAGCCAACTCGAGTGGTAGGGCCAATCAATATGCCACACCTCTGATTCTTTTTAAAATTTTAAAAAGTCCAATAAATCACAGGCTCAGCTTTCCCTTCTTACCGAATCTCATAATGCCCCTTAGTTAGCGATAGTTTCAAGATGACCCGATCACCCACATCGGATTTGAGGTCTTTTCGACGATTATCGACGTAACTCTTCTGTCGACTTTGGGCTGTCTTGAGCAGTTCTCGAATTATTGCATTACTTTCTGATGTTAACTGAATAATTTTTGGCCCTAACATTCTCCTTTTGCCGACTTCATCCCAACATAGTGGTCATCTGTATTTCCTCCCATACAGGGCCTCAAACTATGGCATCTGAATACTGGCCTTAAAACTGTTGTTATATGCAAACTCTATCACCGGCAGATGATCATTCTAGCTTCCTTTAAAATTAGTAACCCTTAACATATCCTCTAGGGTCTGAATAATCCTTTCTAACTGCCCATCAGTCTGGGGGTGAAAACCAGTACCAAAGGTGAGTTTTGTACCCAAGGCTGATTGCAGACTATACCAAACTCTCGATGTAAACCTAGTGTCCCTGTAGGATACAATGGTAACCGGTATACCATGCAATCTTACTATCTCTTTGATGTATAGCTGAGGCAATCTAACCAGGGTATAGGTTTTGTGGACCGGTAAGAAATGTGCAACTTTAGTTAATCAGTCCGCAATGATCGAAACACTATCGTGCCCAATACCTGATCTAGGCAGGTCAGACACAAAGTCCATAGTGATGTGTTCTCATTTTCACTCTAACACGGGTAAGGGCTGTAACAGTTCTACAGGTTTTTATTGTTCAGCCTTCACTTCCTGACATGTCAAGAACTTAGAAACAAATTATGCCACTTCCCTCTTCATATTATTGCACCAGAAGACCTTCTTCAGGTCCTAATACATTTTTGTGTTCCCTGGGTGCACCGTGTAACGACAGTGGTGTGCTTCTTCTAATATAGCCCTTTTACATCCTCATCATTAGAAACACATACCTGATCTCTAGATCTCAACAACTCATCACTGTCCACAATGAAGTCCTCTTTTCTTTCCAATTTCATTTCTTCGAGAATCTTCATAAGTTGATGATTTTCTTTTCTTGCCACTTGGATCTATTGAAAGAGTTGGGGCCCCACTCTTATGCATGAAATTGTTCCCATCCCATCATTAAGGGGTAGAGACGGGTGCCATTCTACAGTATCTTCTAATAATTTCATCTCACGGACCATCATATGAGCCACTGATACCACAAGCTTCTTACTCAGGGCATCTGTCATGACGTTTGTCTTACTGAGGTGGTAATAGATGGTACAGTCATTATCATTCAACAAGTCCGTCCATCTTCTTTGTCCCATGTTCAACTCTTTTTGAGAAAACAAATACTTAAGGCTCTTATGGTCAGTGAACACTTTAAATTGGGTCTCATATAGATAATGCCTCAAAATCTTCATGGCGAAAATTACAGCCGCAAGCTCCAAATCGTGAGTTGGATAATTTTTTCCTTGTGGTTTCAACTGCCTGGAGGCATCGGCTATGACCTTTCCCCACTGCATCCGCACACATCCAAGCCCTTTATATGAGGCCTCTGTGTAAACCACAAAGTCTTCGTTCCCTTCAGGCAAGGTCAGAATTGGGGCCGTAGTTAGTCTTCTTCAGTTCTTGAAAGCTTTTCTCACGGGCATCTGACCACACAAACTTTACTTCCTTCTGGGTTGGATGAGTCAGGGGAAGTGTTACCTTTCAGAAACCTTCCATAAAACGTCTTTAGTTAACTGCCAATCCAATAAAACTTCATATTTCTGACACATTTGTTGTCTTCCCCACTTAAGTACAACCTCGATTTTACAAGGATCAACTGCGACCCCTCTTTAAAAATAATGTGCCCAAGGAAAGCCACACTCGATAGCCAAAACTCACTCTTACTTAACTTGGCACACAACTTTTTTGACTTTAAAGTCTAGATCATCCTTAGATGTTGCTCATGCCCCTTCAAATTCCTTGAGTACACCATAATTTCATCTATAAAGACCACTACGAAATCATCCAGGAAGGGTCTAAAAACTCGATTCATTAAATCCATGAAGAAAGCTGGGGTGGTGGTTAATTCAAATGGCATCACCAAAAATTCATAGTGACAACACCAGATCCTAAATGCGGTATTGGGAACATCTTCTTCCGCAACCCGCAGTTGTTGGTTACCCGACCGGAGGTCAATCTTGGAATATACTTGGGCCCCTTGAAGTTGATCTAACAAGTCATCAATTTTGGGAAAGGGGTACTTGTTCTTTACCGTAACCTGATTCTGCTGTCTGTAATCAATAAAGAGCCTCAACGACTCATCTTTCTTCTTTACAAATAAAACTGGTGCACCCCATGGTGATACACTTGGCTAGATGAACCCTTTTTCTAATAACTCTTGCAGTTCTTCTTTTAGCTCGTTTAACTCTGCTGGGGCCATCTTGTAAGGGGCTTTAGAAATGGGAGCAATACTAGTGGCTATTTCTATTTCAAATTCTACCTCACTTACTGGGGGCAGAGTGGTCGATTCCTCAGGAAAAACTTCAGAGTATTCCCTCACCAATGGTATCTCCACTTACTTAGACTAGACATCCCGATTCTCTATCACATAGGTCAGGTACCCAACACATCTTTTGACCAAAAGGCATGAAGCCCGAAGGGAGGAGATAAGGCGTAGTGGGGAAACATCCTTAATGCGCATAAAGTTCAATTCAACCTGATTCAGACATCTAAAGATTACAGTTGTATCATAACAATTCACCATAGCATGGTGTGTGGACAACCAGTCCATGCCTAAAATAACATCAAAATCCTGGATGTCTAGGAGTATCAGATCTATAGGTAAAACCTGCCCTTCAAACACAACCCCACAATGTTTATATACTATATCAGTTTCTAAAGATTCTCCCATGGGTGTGCATATAACTAAGGTCTAGTCAAGTTGTGCAGGTTTAATGAAAGCATACCTTGGATCACCGAGGTAGACGCTTGCGTCGTTAACGCAAATACTCAACCTCGAGTCCTTGGTCGGTCATCAAGTCCGTTCACCAGGTAGTATTTGACCAAGTGGCCAGACATGCCACATCTGAAGCACGATTTTGTCTTTCAGTAGCACTCGACCACCATATGGTTACTTAACCCACAATGGGGGTAGGCCAGGCGCTGACTTTCCCTTATGTCACCCGGGTAGGTCTTTTGTATCTTCTTTTTTCCTTAGTTATATCTTCCCCTAAACCTTTTCCTCGGAGGCAATTGAGTCTTCCTCTTAAGGTTCCCAAATAGAGCTTGTTGGAAGACATTTTTCATAATCATGGATCCCCAGTCAATAAAGCCTAACAAATAATGGAAATTCTGATAATCTCATAATAGCCCCAGTACTGGACAAGATCTTCATAAGAACTCTCGAAAGTCTGTCAAGTTTTGTCACAATCTGACATGTCTAAGGTAGCGTAGACTGAGAAATAGTTTTGGTAGAATCAGCCTCTAGCACCCTGAAATTGATCCTATAGCTAGAGCTATATTTTTGGTGTCTCAATTTGTTGTGGGGACCACCTCCACTGGATCTGACACTGCTGAAAACCCCTAGGGGTCAAATTCAGCTTGAACGGACATCCCAGGAAGAAGTTACAGGCGAAAGAGTGAAATAGGAGGAGTCGAACGCTATTCCTGTGCGGCTACCCTGCAACTCAACTCCACTAAAGGGGCAGTCACTACCAGTGACTTTCGACGCTCATATCTCACCTGTCTCAAGTCAAATCGGCTCAAATTTTGTGAGCATGTTCGTCATATCAAGACGAGCATTCTGAAATGTGGCATGCTCAACGACGATGCCCGAGTGCAAAGAAAAGCTAGAGAGAAGTTGTTGATCTGTGAGAAAGTGCAGGAAAATTAGCAGTATTGTGCCTCGCTCAAGCAGCCAAATCAAGCCGCTCGTTATCCCGATGGACATGAAACCAATTCTATCATGTGCATAAGGTCTAAGGCTATTTTTAGTTCGAACCATGTACATGATGAACTTTAGGATTCTTCACCCGAAGCCGATGAAATGACTGCAAATTCTGTCGTCGAAATTCCATATTCCGACCAAAACTCCAAAGTTGTAAAATCTTCGTCTAGGCATGGAATTGACCAGCGTTTGTTGCCCCTCAGTCGTGATGGCATGCTCAGTGTGATACAATGAATAAATCACAAAAAACCATCAGGGAACGAGCACACAATCAATCCAAAGTTTCAAGATTCATTCAAATTTCAAGTCACATGATCGTGCCCTAAAAGCACGATCCATGACTCGAAGTTAATATCAGATCGATCGCCATGCCGGGTCCTACAAGAAAACAATCATCTTTCGATCAAATGGGCATCAAAATAACCCTAGATCATCCATGAAAAATCATGCACGTTCTAGGGCAACACAAGAACTGCCTTGAAATTCTACAACTTGTTGGGAAGGGGCAAATATGTCATTTTACACCTTATTTTCTAATTTTTTTTAATTAAGAGAAATCTTAATTTCCAGTAATTAGGTTTAATTTTGATCAATCCACTCATGTTTGGGCACAATTATATATATACCACGTACCATCATTATACATAGAGGC
Source organism: Amborella trichopoda (assembly GCF_054954075.1). Taxonomy (NCBI): domain Eukaryota; kingdom Viridiplantae; phylum Streptophyta; class Magnoliopsida; order Amborellales; family Amborellaceae; genus Amborella; species Amborella trichopoda. Next base: position 39,779,879 of record NC_142344.1, on the reverse strand, counting down.
TCAAAAAACCCTTCACCAAAGAGAATTTTTACTGAATAGAATTTCCTTTCCTTCTCATTGTTGGGTAACATTTGCAGAGAAAAAGGAGAGAGAAATTTTTGGATGGGTACCCCTAGGCTCAAGGTAAATCTTCTCTCTTCTTTTCTTTCTTCTTCTTCGTTTTCGTCTTCGTCTGATCCTCCCTTAGAGGCCATGCACAGTAGTGGCAGTGCCGTGCATGCCTCTTTCTTTTCTTTTTCCCCTTCCTGTTGTTTCACAAGATCCTTTCCCCCTTATGTTAGTTCATCTCTATCGCTTAGCAAGGCTTGCAGACGGCGCTGCTCATCATCGTCCGCATATGTATCCTTGACACATCAGTGAAGAATGCTGATAGCGAAACTAATTACCGCCAATAGAGGTATCCACCTGTTGCGCACCTATCATAGACGACGATGCCTATCACCACCCGGGAGAGGTTGCGGCAACACCTATCGCCGTCCCTGAGCTTCATTCATGAGCTCGGTGCCAATCGCCCTCCATGAATGTCCTTTGTGCATTCGGTGCCTATCGCCGTCCGTCAGCTTCCTTCATGCATTCGGTGCCTATCGCTGTCCGTGAGCTTCCCTTATGCGCTTGGTGCCTATTACCGTCCGCAAGCTTCCTTTGCGCACTCGGTGCCTGTCGTCGTTCGTGAGCTACCTTCACGTGCTCGGTGCTCATCGATGTCTGCAAGCCTTCTTCCTTAGCTCCATGCCTATCGCCATCCATGAGCTTTTTTCGTGCGCTCGGTGGCAATCATCGTGCACAGCCTCTTCTTGCGTCCCATGCTTATCGCTGTGTGCCTTGGAAAGAAAGGTCGTTGTGCGCCTCACAAATGGCTATCGTCGCGCTCTTCACAAGAGGCTATTGTAGCTCGCGCAAGGGTGAGCTGTCTTCTTGAGTTGCCCAACGTCGCACGTGGTTCACCGCTTACCCTCTAGCCGTGAGCACACAATTGATCCAAAGTTTTCAAGATTCATCCAAGATTCAAGTCTCTTGATCATGGCTCGAAGTTGGTATCAAAATGATCGCCATGCCGAGCCTTACAAGAAAACAATAATCTTTCGATCAAACGAGCATCAGAACAACATCGGGTCAGCCACAGGAGATCATGCAAGATCTCGGGCAGCAATAGGAACTGTTCTAAGATTCCACACATTGTTAGCCAGGGGAAAAACAATCATTTTGCACCAATTTTTAGAATTTCTTTAAAATCAATTAAATTGTAATTATCATAAAGTAGTTAACTTTTGGGCATCCACCCATGTTTGGGCCCAATTTTATGTAAGCATGCAAACCTAAATTGTAAAGACAGCTCGATTCATTCTCGAGATCATTCAATTGAAATTTTCATTCTTGCGTGAGCATGTGAGTACATCTTAGAGAGAGAGAGGAGAGAGAATAAAAGGGTCGATACCCTTCGAGTAGGTAACTTTCTCTCTCCTTCTCTCTTCCTCTCTGCTTCCCTCTTTCTCTCTCTTCCCCTCTTTCTCTCTCCCCCCTCTTTCTCTCTCCTTCCCTCTTACTCTTTCCTCTTCTCTTTCTCTCTTCTTCTCACCTCAATCTCTTTCTCTCTCTTCTTCTCATTTCTCTCTCTTTCCCCCATCACAACTGGAGCAAGCTTAGCGTCGATTGGTTCTTCCCTCTTTCATTCCCAGTGCCGATTAGTTCTCCTCTCTTCCATTCCTAGCATCGGGTGAGTATCTCACTTCTCTTCCTTCATTCTCAATGCTTGATGGGGTTTTCTCTCTCTACTTCTTTTTTCATCCTAGTGCTAGGTGGGGTTTTCTCTCTCCTTTTTTCCCTTCATCGTAGCATCGAGTGGGGTTTTCTCTCTCCTCTTTCTTCATCCCAACACCAGTTGGATTTCTCGCTCCTCTCGTCCTTAACAGTCTGCAAACCCTAGTGCCGGTTGGATTTTCCTCTTCTCTCTTATCACAGTTGGCGAAGCTTAGCGCCGGTTGGATTTGTCTCTCTTCTGTTGCAGTCGGCTAAGCCTAGTGTCAGCTCGATCTCTTTCCTTTTCTTCTCTCCAATTGCAACCAGCGTAAGCCTAGCGTCGGGTGGTTATCTTCCCTTTCCCTCTTCTCATTTGACACCGTCGGTGAAGCCTAGTGCCAGCTGCTTTCTCTCTTCTCTTATGAAATAGTCCACAATGTTTAGCACCAACTGTATCTTTCTTCTCTCTTTTATCCTCTCGTCTCTTCTCCCTCCTTCTTTCTATTCCCTTCTTCTCCTACCTCATTCTTTCCCCCATAACCACCACCCTATTATTCTTTCGTTCGACTAACAGGGATTGAGGTTAGCCTCTCATGGAAGTCTTGTCGTCTAGCCATAATGTTGGTGTGTCAGGATTACTTGGCTCGCTTTGTTTCCATGTAAGATTGACCATCATGATTAGCTAGTTAGTATTGGTGATGTCGTCTAATAGTGATCCCGTGAGCTGGTCTTTATACCGAGTTGGTTTTGCTACCATGTCATGTCAATTACTCGCTAGCGTGATCCTCTCGCTCAGTCGAACTCTTCTCTCCCTTGTCTTTCTTCTCTTCTTCTTTTTAAATGTGCATGCTTCTGTATGTTCATCAAAGAGAAACAATTTGAGGTCGGACCCGCCCATCATACAACCTTTTCCATATATGTGTGTGATTGCAGAAAACAAGAAGAATACAAGCCAAGGGAGGCGATTTCAAACCAGTTTCATTACTAGGGGGCTTTCTTTGTGATCTAAGAGGGTGCCCACGTGAGCCAGCCTTAGTAAGTCCCGAACCCACCTTTAAAATTCCTTTATCACTAGTTGGCAACACCTGCTCTCGTTCTCGAATGAGGTTCTTGAGGGAGCGATCTCAGAAGCGTCCCGGGTCTTCCCTCAAAACCTAAGGCGCGTACCACCCAATCATTCAGGATTCGGAGGACGAGATCGAAGCACCTAACCAGCTTGGCGATGAAGTGAAAGGTTTGAATGAGATGAGAAAAGCAGAGGGTACTCGATAAGGGGACGAGGCTAGCATGATAGCAGGACTAGTGCAATGACCGACTCGGAATGTTAGCATGACAGGCATGGTACTTTGGACCGGCGCAGTGGTAATACTACTTGAAACCAAGGTCGACATGATTGTCCTAATCTGGTGGGGCAGCAAGACGGGCATGGTACCCAGGACCGACATGATGGCAACACTGCTCGACAGCCAGACCGCTATGGCAAGACTAGACTAAGTCCACCCTCTATCAACTGAGAAGAGAATGAAGAGAATGCACGAGACGATGAAGACATGGGATATCGATCGTGCTAAGCGTCACCACCCATAACCATGGAGTAGCAGTGTCATGGTCCTCGGATCTTTCTTGTTTGGCTAGTTTCTTCTTTTATTATCTTCTTTCATTATCTTTTCACATTCATTTATAGCTATTGGGTTCTGTAACCCATTTGTCCGGATCAAGGATTTTTTTATCTCTGTATTCCAGAGTGTCCCTAGGGAACAAGTTCCTTCGACATTGTTCTCGACTATCCTCTTGAGAAAAGACCCCTTGTCTAGGTCCCATGTCTTAACCTGTACCAGTGTGAGGAGGGACTTGAATGTCCCTCACTCCCCATCTCTTCGCTCTGGTAGAAACTCCACCAAGGTGCCCTGCATGGGTAGCACTTATGTTGCCCCACATAGCATGCACCCAGCCACCGGCAAGTCACTTGCGAGTCGTATTCCTGAGGTATTACGAAAGGCTACTCAGTCCCTTTCTATAAAAGGTAAGCAAGTTGCCATTGCTTCTGTGGGTCGCCATAGAGCTATCTCCCACATTTCTGCACCACTGATCTCTATCCTTAGAGGCTCAACACTTCAAGGCAAAAACCCCATGGTCTCCACCCCCCCCCCCCCCTCCAAACACACCTCAAGGCTCGTGGGTCATCCACTCGAGCCACACCTTGAGGCAACCCTTATGTTACCTCGAGTCCATGTCCAAGATCGAACCTTCCAAGGCCAGGTCCTGTGCGCGCTACTCATATGCATGTCACTGCTCGGGGTAACGCCATTATTGTCCCAACCCAAGTACACAGGAGACGACATCCTCATCGTTCAATTATGCACATACCAGTGCACCCTGTAGGAGGCAGGCCTACACGTATTCTCTTACAGACTTGCTCATAGTTCTCAGCCTCCTAGGGCAAGATCACTTAAACGAGCCAGGGTGGACGCCCGGGTTCCTCGAAATCCTTCTTCAAGGGGCGCACACACGTTGCCATCTCAAGCGTCCCCTCACCCTTGACTTAAGCCTCCTCATGAGTCAACCCTACCCTTGCCTGCCCCTTCTTCATCGAACAAGCACCTTCAGCCTTGGTACTCGAAGGTCTTCTTTAGGAGTACCATCCTAAACCAGTCCCGTCACTTAGGTCATGTCTCTGGAGCTCATAGAAGAGCTCGAGGCATGGACCTCACAGAAGTTCGAGTCCTTCATCCTCCCGGGCTCAAGATGACTCTAGTTCCTAGCCCTCAGTCATTGACGCACTTGATGGAGATAGCTCTCTTTTATGCACGAAGAGTTGACCAGTCACGATCGAGATCACAGTTTTGGCTAGAGGTCCATCGAAACCTCAAAGCTAAACGCAATAGAGGGCAGTGAATTTTGACTAGGGAGGAGACCAAGGTAGTCAAAACAGCCAATTCTGATGACCTTCTTCACCTGAATCCCTTCTAACCCCTTCAGACGATGAAGCCTGAAGAAGAGCTACATGAGCCCTGTGCTGTGGTTACTGTCGCAGAAGAAGACCCAGCCACTCAATAGCCATGGTCCCAAGACCATCGAAAACCGATCCAAACATGATCCATGTACAGGAGGCTAGTTCAATTAGGGCTTGTTGACCCCCAACTAACTGACCTACCACGTACAACCCGTCAAGCTCGCAAGCCTTTAGTTGCCACTAATGTTGACTTCCCTAGAGAAACGGTCAGCGTAATGGTCATAAGCGAGCCCGGTGATATGCTGGAGCATTGCGTGAACAAGTTTGAGGATATGGTACCCGCAATGATGGAAAAGATCGATCGTATTGATGCTGCATGCTAGTTGGTTAACCATGAGGTCAATTCCCATCACTGATGGTGTACCTCCACGGTAGCCCCCTCCGTCTACCTCACAAGAGAATTATGTCCTGCATCTGGTCTCTAAGTCAGATATTGACGCTATGGTCACCCATAGCCTAAAGAGTAGACAAATTCCAGGCATACAGGGTGTGACCCCTTATCAAGTACCATACTCTTCATATATTGATCGAGTACCTTTCCCCTCAGATTATAAGAAAGGGATGTTTCTTCTATTCAGTGGAACCACCTCCCCAAACCGACATATCGCCGACTTTCAGGCAGCATGTCGGGAAACAGTAGCTGACGGGAGACTTCTTCTCGGCCAGTTCGTTGAGACCCTCGATCGCCTAGCATTTCAATGGTATGCCCGACTTCTTCCAAACTCGGTGCATACATGGGAGGAAATGGAGAAACTATTCTCTCAATGTTTCTATGGGGTCGAATGAGAGGTTCAAACCATCGAGCATCTCACCTTGACTCAAGATGCTGATGAGCTTGTGGATCAGTTCATATCATGATGAGAAACTTGGCTTCGCACCATCCTAATCTTATGCTAGAGAAGGAAGCAGTCCAAACTTGCATGCGAAACATGCAACCCGAAATCGTTGTACATGTTGAGGCCTCCAATCCGACTTCCATGTCAAAGTTGATTAGTAAATCCATTCGCATAGAAAGTTTGTCACGTCACATGCAATGGTAACTCTCAAAATAATACACGGGGCAGCCAACAGAAAGGGGTAATCAGTGCAGCCTTCATGGTCACTGATTCAAAGAAGGCTCCCTCCAAAACCTTGGACCTCTCTAAAGGGGGAAGCATGTCAAAGGTAACATCCCAGGCTGGCAAGCAACAGCAATCATATAATCGGGTACCTTTACCAGCCATCCTTAATCGTGATATGATTATTTCGCCAGGCATAAGAACAACATCTATCCCTTCGAGAAGGAGTAGGTCCCTGCACTGTTTCGGTTATGATTGGAACAAAATATGATCTAGCATCTAGAAATCAAGTTCCCCGAATAATCTGATCGTAACACTCAGGTGAATTATTAAGCTTACCACCGGAGTATCAATCATCCCACAGATGACTGCTACACACTGAAGGATAACAAGAGGAGGACGAAATGCCTGGTATCCTCTACGCCTTCTTCATTATTATGCTTCAGGAAGGCATAATCCCACTGAAGCAGGCAAGGCAACCCCTTCGCCTTGTTAAGGGGACCGAAGATCGTTGGTGTCCATACCGTTAGATAAGAGGTCATTACTTGTCATAATGGACAACTTTCCTTGATATATTCGCAAAGAAGAAGAGGGAGTGTCAAGAATTTTACAACCTCTCTATAAGTGATCGTCAAACCGCTTCCCCATCAGAGCAAGAGGATCTCACAAAACAGGACCTTCCTATCAATGATTCAGACTCTGCGGAACCCTCGAATTCCTAGCCATGGATAATCTACCATGGCCAAAGTAGACTCAAGTCCCTAAGGCGAGAAGCGGTTCGTCAAGCTAGAGTAGTTTGCCACCCCAGCAAGACAAATTAGGCATCACCTCACAAAACCAGAAAAAGACGAGCATCATTAGCTACTCGCCTGAGAAACAAGATCGCTCAACCCACAATCGAGAAGGAATTTCTCAGGCCCCTTCCTCCATTTCCGATGTTACTGGACTTCATCCCTGGCACGATCCTCTTTCCTTCTTTGTTCTGTAAAGAAGATGTTCTTGTGTCGTCTCTCGCTCATCACACCTCCGATGAGGGTGATGACGTTAAAGCACTCCCCAACGGTCTAAAAGACCCCCTGCACCCGTCCATTTCTAATGATGAAGTACAAAGCTGCCCAGAGCGGTCTGAGGAAGGGAACGACCTTAAAAGTGCCCCACCTTCTAACTCTACTCCTCCTCCGTCTACTACTTCTCATTCTTCCTTGTCTATGTCTCTTGTAGGTACAACCTTGATATATCCATACTTCGAGGCTCTCGATAGAGAACTTGAGGGATCAAACATAACTAAGATGCAACGAAAACGATTAAGCAGCAAGATTCTTAGCAGTTGCTGACGCCCTGACAGATAAAGCTAAGGTAGAGCCACAAGAGGTCGAAGCCAAAGAAACCCTAGTGGCCGCTTGAGCCTGACTTTGAGCAGAGATTGAGAGAGTCATGGGTGCAAAGCTTCTATTCTTAGGGAGCTTGCCACATGGCGCAAATTTCAAGAGCGATACCCACCATAGGGAAGATAAATCTCGGATCACGGAAAACATTGTAGCCTCCAGTGCAGAAGTCGGGCACCTTGAAGTTCCCCCGTCTGCCACTGCCCCTAATTCAAAGACTAGTTTTCCTATCCTAAAGCTCCCTGGGCTCCGTCCTAATCCCAAAACTCCAAACAATACACCTATTCTCCAAATACCTGGGACCCCTTTGAGCCCATGCACTCATTATCATCCAAAATCTCAAACCTCCGTCACTCAAACTAAGCCCGTTGTGCAATCAAGTCAGTTAGCTGGCCAAAATAATCCCCCTTTACCCAAACCTTCACCTCAACCCAATATACCCACCAAATCAGTGGCAGGACCAGGAGCACATGGCCTTGATCAAGAAAAGGTGAAATATAATGTGATAGGGCATCCACGGAAGCTTCCAGCCCTTCTCAATGTCTACGACACCCTTATGCTCTCGAAGGATTACCGGATGGCTTTGGTTCAAGCTCTCTCTAACCCAGAAGTGTATGAGACTGAAGTAGAACCTATTGAGGTAGACCTGACAATTCTACAAGGATGTATGTCAATCACCTTTTTGGAAGACGATCTGCAGCTGGGGGAAAAGTTTCATAATCGCCCTCTCTTTGTTGCTAGCGAATTGCATGTGTGCCCCATCAACCGAATCATGTTAGATGGAGGGTCGACAGTCAACCTCATTTCAAGAAGGATCCTTAATCAATTAGGGTTGGGGTTTGAAGATCTCACTCCAACCCACATCACAGTTTAGGGGTTCAACCAATGAGGAGAGAAGCCGGCAGGCATGATACACCTTTGTTTTAAGATCGGTGAGCTGAACTATTAGGCCCATTTTCATGAATCGAGACTGACACTTCTTACATTAATCTCCTCGGACGGCCATGGCTCCATGACCAGGGGGTGGTTACATCAACATTGCTCTAATTTTTCAAGTATAGCCTAAATGGGAGACAGCATACGGTCTATGCTAAGAAAAGACCGTTCCATGTGGCCAAAACTCACTATGCAGATGCAAAATATTACTTCACAGATTTGGCCTCGCCCCAGAAGCCAAACAATGGAGATCACAAGTTTGCAATGAAGACAGCGACTTCGTCTCACGAAGATGTTGAGGATGTTGGAAGAACACTGATGAACATGCTCAAAGAGGAAGGAAGGTAGGGCAGAACTTTACCCCTAACCACCCTTCATTCTAACATCCTAACCATCATCCCAGAAGAAACTCCTTCTTCCATTGAAAAGGAGTCTTCGCCGTCTGCCCCTAGTTCTGACCCACCTTGACCAGAAGATGATCCAAAGGTCATTCCTGAGATTAAGCATTTCATGATGATAGAATTTTCAGCTCCAAGGATCACCTATACGCCGGACCATCATAAAGTCTTGCATATCCTCATTGCGCTCTTAATAGCCAAAGCAGCACAATAATCACCAGGAAGAGTTTTTCAAAATCCGGTTGCTATAAGTATAGAGGAGGCTCCTCAGACCAGTGACCAGCTGAAAGTTTTACTTTTCCTCAACCACTCAAGAGGAGAGTAGTTTGATCAAGAGCAACTTTCGTCCCCTCAAGGGTAGGATCCCCGAGCAAACCTAAGAATGGAAGTTCGCAGTCTCTAGAGTCAATTGGAGGTCATGCATATTGCTTCAAAGCATCTCAAGGAGTTCGTGCCAGAGACTAAAACCTATGATGAGCTTGAAGTAAACGTGCCACTAATGGAGGTCGAAGCCCCGCCTTACTGGACTATCTATAGCAACCAGGCTCACCAAATCCTGAGGAAAATGAACTGAGCCCTTAGCCAATCCGACAATCAAGGCACTGCTGGCCAGCCATCAAAATACATAACTTCACCAAACAACAACCGCAAGGCTGACGACTAACAAACACCTACATAAGAACTACACAAGAACATGGATGCTCTTGTCCAGCATGAGCTTTCCGTCCACCAAACACGATCACCTCTGATGGCTCTTGACCTGCAGCAGTCAATCTACAAGGGTGGAAGCATAGGGATGAGCTAAAAGACCTAGTAAGTAGATCACAACATTGTGCTTCCCTGCCTATGAGTATTATCACATAGGACAGATCAATATTTTAAGCCATGCTCATAAAACAGGAGTCATGCATCAAAATTATGTCACATTGTAGGATGATGCTTTTAAGGTAGTGCAGGCACAATATAAGATATCAGAATTCACAATCATAGTACAGATAATGGATATCACATGACTTAGTAGTTCAGAAAGACCTTTCCTCAGGAGTATCATCATATGCATTACTCAATATTACTCATTCATTAATAACTGAACATGTTCTACAATATACATACTTATCCCAAAGAAGCATACTCTTATTTCATAATAAAGTATATTTTCATCCCTTAGCACTCACATAGTCAGGTAATGCATTACATACCAAGGCATGTACCTTACTGGCATCAAACACACAGGAAGGCCCTACAATACTCTCAAAGCAACGCCCACTCGTATAACAAAATAATAATATCCACTACCAATGGAGGACACATTGCATAGTGGCCAGAATTACAATATTAGTCAATGCAGTATGCCTAAAGCATACCGAGAAATCACTTATTATCTCGTGGTCATGAAATACTCTCAAAGCACACCACTCAGTCACTTAACATAGTATGGTCACATAATCAGGCCCTGCAATACCCTCAAAGCAAGCGCCTCACTAATATCAAACAATCACATATCTCAAGCAATGCAATATGGTCGAAGTATGCCGAGACGTCACACACAGCTTATCACCTCACGCGCACCGCATGAGAAGTTACATGTCCCAGGCAATGCTATACACACAAGTCATGCCGAGAAATTCCCATATCACTAGAAATGTCATCATGTCACATCTGGTCGTAGTGAAGGTAGTGGTTTGGAAGGAAATGGACCCTTTGGCTAGTCAAAATCTGTGGCGACAAAGGCATAAATTATGAGTTTTATAAAAGTTGTCCATAGTTACATATTGTTGCAATTAATCATATAACTCTCAAATTAGGGAGAAATTTGAAAAGTGCTAAACATGTGATCTCAAGCTTATTCAAAAATATTTCAAACAATAGTGGTTCGGAAGAAATCGAACCTCATTTAATTGTTCAAAAGTTTTGACATCAGAGATATCAGTTCTGTGTTTTTACCAAAGCTGTCTATGGTGATCTATTGACATAGTTCAAAGTGTAACTTTACATAAATAAAGAATCAGAGCAAGGGAAAAACATAAAAATCACAATATACGTGCGCATATTTCAAATGGCTATGATTTCATGTCGTTTGGACTCCAATAGGTCAAGCAAAGTCTTAGTACAACTGCTAACAGTGATTCATGCACATTTCACATCATATCTTCCAATATATGAAGAATATCATTTAGACATATGCATCAAACTCGAACTAGACTCAGAAATATTTCCAACAGAGGTGATTTGAAGCAATTATGAGATCATTTGATAGGTCAACAGAGAGCTGTAAAAATCCCAATACTCCTTGGAATTCCATAGTCGGGCCATAACATACCTCCAAGAGCAAATCATAACTTCTAAACAACACAAGATAATCACATGAAACCAATTCTAGTTTAAACTAGACTCACAAGAACATCAACCCAAAAATTTACAGGCTCAACAAAAATGACAACAAGGCATTTCATATATCATTCTTCATACATGCTTATATTCATGCTTCAATTCATGCTTCATACTAAAACACACAATAACATGATCTACTTACCTTGAGCTCTAAACTTGCTCTAAAACTCCTGCACACGGCCACTTCTCCAAGCTCCTCAACATGAGACTCTAAGTGTTTTAAAGAGAGAGAGAGCGAGAAAAACTTGGGAGAGAGAGGGCCAAATCTCCTAAGAAGGGCTGAGAAAGGCTCTATTTGAAAAAGGGAAAATGGTAGCAAGTTACAAGTGTCATTCATGCAAAGCTAAATGACATGCATGAGGAGAGAGAGATAGAACAAGCATGGAGACATAATGATGATGGGAACAGTAAGCATGGGAACCAAATGATTATGAGAGAGAGATAGAGAGCTCCCTAGACTACCATTCACTCAAACACTCACGCATGGTGATACACAACAGGCGCTAGGTAATTCAACCGGCACTGGCCTCTCACACAACTCCAACCGGTGCTGACCTCTCGCACCACACAAACTTGCACTGACCTCTCACACAACTCCAACCAGTGCTGGCCTCTCACACAACTCCAACCGGTGCAGGTCTCTCACACAACTCCAACCGGTACTGGCCTCTCACACAACTCCAACCGGCGCTGGCCTCTCACACAACTCCAACCGGCGCTGGTCTCTACTCCTCAGCCAGGAAAAGTTTGAGTCATTCACATAGCCACCCGTACACGTAATGCACAGGGAATGGGGTTTTAAAATCCCCAAGCCAAGATTCTCCTCCAATGATGTCATTCCCTCCCTCTTTGCCGTTGTAGACCTTTCCACAGGAGATGGCCCCCAAGCCATAATATATATTGCACAGGACTGACTGAGCAAAGGGCATACTAATGCCTCTGGCCATGTCGCATGCAACATATAGTATGCCTAGACGAATGTTGTCCCCTCAGACAGGAAATACGAATTTGCACAAGAATAACACCAAATATGCAGCCAAGAAGACACGGTCATCATCAGTCTGAAGTTCATATATGGGAGGTGTCTCCTTTGTGACAGCCTTCCCATTCCCCTTCGGAGTACCTTGACTACCCTTGGGATAATCCCCACAAAAGAAGTTCACCCATTCTGTAAAGGTGACCCTTTCATTGCTAGATCGACCAACAATCCACTGGTTGGCCTCAAAGATCGTTTGAAGACTGGTCGGCTGCTCTTTAGCCTCCAAGTTAGCACCACCAAAGATGACTGAGTTCGCGGGCACGAACTCGTCATACATAGCTCCGATCATCGAGAGACCTCCAATAAAGTAAAGGTCCATCAAAGAGATTCCTGCTTCCCCATGACCAAGAAGCCAAGTATTTCTTACATGGCTCCATGTCTTCAGTAACACCTTTACTATATTGGAGCAACAGTCATAGTAATTGCCCTAACACTGGACCGTTGTCAATAGCGAAACACGTTTAAGAGTACTTTTGTATGATGCCAATACCTTGGTAGTCTGGAAAGTGTATCCCTTCAAGTATTGATTCTCCCCTTGAATCCAGAGGCCATTACCTGACCATCCTAGTAATCCCTTTTCCTGTACCATCCGCTTCCTTAAGGTAGGAAAATTCTCCTTGGAATCTATGTTCTGATGCATACAATGAAGAAGTTCCATCCCTTCTTTAGTGCTAACATTGTCATAATTACCCTCACGCACTTCAAAACAAATAGGGTCTGTAATGAAAGTGATGCTAAGGGGCCACTCTGGCTCGCACACTAGCTGGGTCAGCCAAATTGGGTCACCCCTCAATAAGACCTCATCTGTAAAATCACGAGCACCGATTTCTCCCTCCTTTGGGAGCCTCTTCACGTCAGGGATTTGATAAGAAGAACCACCCATTATAAAGGGACTTAGTGGTTTACTCTCAAAAAGTTGCCAAAGGCACTAGATTAACATCGGTTGAGTCTGTCCAACAATTGGTGCTGGTTGAGTATTTCAACACTCAGTGCCAGTTGAGTCTGTTCAACACTTAGCACCGGTTGAGTCCATCCAACACTCAGCGTTGAGTGAGTTTCTCAAACACTCAACATCTATTGACCTGCCAATACCCCAGCTCCGGTTGAGAGACAACAACTGGGGCCGGTTGAGTCTTTCAACACTCAGCAACGATTGACATTGTGGACACCCAACGCCGGTGGTGCTTTTCAAAGGCCAGCACTGGCTGTGAGAAAATCTCTCACATGTACCATGAATCCTATATGTGACACCTCAAAATCAGTCTTGCTGACTGAGAACCGTTGCCATGTCTTTCGGTGACGCCTGACACACTAGCAACAACTAACCGTCACCATGTCTTTTGCAACCGTACACCTTCTCCGCAACAGTTCATCTCATACAATCGTAGGGCCCACCTCCTGTGACCATTCGAATTCCCCCGAAACTTCTACTATACGGCCAAAAACCTACTACCTTTGTGGCCCAGAGCGTTACCAAAACCTCACCGAAAACTCCTGCAAACTTCCCCTAAGTTCTAAAAAAACCTCGGCATCACCACGAATAGTGTCAGAAAGTTACCACAATCTCCACGAAACCCCTCGAAAGATTGTCAGAAAACTCTCAAGATATGCGGAAATACTCACTGCCGTGCTTCCCGCTTCTTCCACCAGAAAACAGTTGCACTCGGAAACTCTTCTGTTTCCCTAAAAAATCCTTGGAGAACTATCCTTTTCCCTTTCTTTCTCTGTAACTTCTCCGAATTCTTTGTGAAGTCTGACCACTGAAAGTCTTCCCTACAAAAACTACCAGAATCTCACTGTTTGCCGAAGAACCTTCCCTACAAAACTTTTGCTGAAGTCGCATTACTAGCCGGAACATCAACTTAGAACCCTCTCTTGACTATTATAGAAAACGTTTGCTTACGTTTTTTTTATACCATTGGTGAAGAGTGAGGGAAAATGGGATTTTAACCCCTTATATAGACTACACTGCCCTTAAATACCCCTCAGAAACTTGGAATTTCAATCGCGCTCCAAGGAAGCCAAGCGACGATGAGCTAGGTCGGGCTTTGAATCAACGACCAAGGTAACTATCATAGATCCATGCCCAGCATCGGGTGAGTTTCGAACCACTTTAGCGCCGGTTGACTTAGCACCGGGTGGATTCCAAACAACCCTAGCACCGGTTGCCCGACGCCGGAGGAGTTTCAAATCACCTTAGCACTGGTTGACTCAGCACCAGTCGTGTTCAAACAGTGTCACAGCTCACACGAACTAAGTGTTTTAGCAACCCAGTGCCGGTTTTGTTTGAGAGCTCCGTACCGGTTGGACATTCGCAAGAAACCATGATCGACAACGGCTGTAATACAAACAACCTATTGTCACCTACTCCAGAATGAAGCCGTGATGTGCCATCACTAGTGGACTTTACACCTAGTCCATTGCACCCAAACTGAGACCTCCCCAATGGAGTCAGGAAGTTGTCCCTCATCCCCCAGTAGGAGTCACACCACCCATACTGCAGCTCATTATCCCTAGTGGAGTTAAGATCATTTTTACCTCTCCAATTCCCAGTGGGTCTGTCTCACACTACGCTATCTCCAATTCCCTATGGGTCTGTCCGAACTATATGACCGTAAACTATAGCGATCGTCTAAATGCACGAACCTAAACTCTATGGTACGAACTATATGACCTTAAACTATAGCGATGGTCTAAATGCATGACCATAAACTCTGTGGTTCGAACTATATGATCATAAACTGTAGCGGAGGTCTACTTGCACGACCCTAAACTACACGGTCCTAGTTGTATGACTTTAAACTGCATAACCATGGTCCTACTGTATGACCTTAAACCATAGTGCGTGTCTTAACCTCATGACGATAAGAGGCTCCACACCATGGTCCGAACTATATGACCTTAAATTGTAGTGGAGGTCTAGTTGCACGACCTTAAACTGCACGGTCCTAGTTGTATGACTTTAAATTGCATGACCACGGTCCAACTGTATGACCTTAAACCGTAGTGCACATCCTGTTGGCATGACAATAAACTGCTTCACACAGGTCCAGGAGGTATGACCATAAACTTACCCCCACATACGCGCATATGCCTTTATGTGCACCTTCACGCATGCCTTCCCTAACCTACATGTTAGAGTGCACATGCCATCTTCATTACCTTTCCGTTGAGTCCATTCACTTTATCACCATACATCATTCCTCAGTGAGTCTCACCCACGCTCATGAAAAGGCAAACCATCTCGCCGTCCAAACTCGTTGTAAGTTAGTGGGTCATTGTCATCCACTCACATTTCATACATCACTCATCTTTCATAGGTAGCCTCAAGCCATCTCCCCATGTGAGTCAAACCTCCACCATACTCACTCCATGGCCCCCACAGACTGCCATTTATCACCATCATGGTCCAGTTGTACGACCATAAACCATAGTGTACGTCCAGACCGCATGGCGTTAAATTGTTTTGCACAGGTCCCAAAGGCGTGACCTTAAACGGTCATGGTTTATACCTTAACAAGGGAACGCTATGAGTAAAAATGACGGATGAGCATGGTCATGAAACCGTGAGTAAAAGAGTTCCGCGAATAAAAACTCGGGCACGGTGAAAACCCTATAGGGCATCGTGAGTAAAAATGGACAAAAAGGGTGGATATGACCGTCAGGCCATGGGAAAAAGAGCATAATAAAAAGAAGGAATGGTGAAACTGTCTTTACGACACCCCGTCCCTAAGTCCAAGTGAAAACCCGCAAAGGGCACTCGGACCAATAAACAGGTCGATGCAGCACACGTCTCAACAGGCGGCTTCAGCGAGCACTCCCTTCATCATCAAGACATTCAGCATGGTGTAGACATTAAAACCATCCCTCATCTTCCTTCTTCAGTCCTAGGTGAACAACTAGCCCAGTCGACATCCTTCTTCAGTCCTAGGTGAATTGGTAGCCCAGTCAACATCCTTCTTCAGTCTTGGGTGAACAGGTAACCCAATCGCCATCCTTCTTTAGTCCTGGGTGAACAGGTAGCCCAGTCGACTTTTTTCATCAGTCCTAGGTGAACAGGCAGCCCAATTGACTTCCTTCTTCAGTCCTGGGTGAACAGATAGCCTAGTCAACATCCTTCTTCAGTCCTGGGTGAACAGGTAGCCCAGTCGACATCCATCTTCAATCCTGGGTGAATAGGTAGCCCAGTGGACTTCCTTCTTCAGTCCTATGTTAACAACTAGCCCAGTCGACTTCGAGTGAACCGGTAGCCCAATCGACTTCCTTCTTCAGTCCTGGGTGAATAGGTAGGACAGTCGATTTCCTTCTTTAGCACAGGGCAAACAGGTAACCCAGTCGACATCCTTCTTCTGTCCTGGGTGAACTGGTAGCCCAGCTAACATCCTTCTTTAGTCCTGGGTGAATAGGTAGCTCAGTCGACTTCCTTCTTCATTCCAGGGGGAACACGTAGCTCAGTCGACATCCTTCTTCAGTCCTAGGTGAATAGGTAGCCCAATCAACTTCCTTCTTTAGTCTTGGGTGAACAGGTAACCCAATCGACTTCCTTCTTCAGTCTTGGGTGAACAGGTAGCCTAGTCGACATCTTTCTTCAGTCCAAGGTGAACAGGTAGCCCAGTCGACATCCTTCTTCAAGGCCGGGTGACAACATAGCCTAGTCCTTATCCCTTATTCAAAAACTTTCTCCCCATGCATGAAATGTGCATGCCCTCTCCTTCTCCTATTATGAACCTCTCTCTGCATGAGGCTAGGTGACAAAGTACCCTAGTCATCGTCCTTCCAAGTTAGGAAACTGACAAAGCTTGGGTGAAACCTGCCAGAGATGTCAGCTCACATAGTTGGCAGGACAAGACCTTCAGGTTCGGCTGATAGAACCTACCCCCGACTGGACTTGGTAGGCAAGTCCTATAGTGCTACTCTGAATGTCAAAAGAAAACCTGATATAACAGCAAATAAACACCTCCAAAATAGTCTCTTCTCCCTTAAAGTCTCCATGGACAGATTCGTGAACACTGCATCCCTACGTCTGAGTAGGCTAGTTACACCATTGCGTGAATCTCCTCGGCGTTCATGTGGTTCTGTGACTCGGAAGAAAAAAAGTAAAAGCCGAAGGAAAATTTTTGAATGATTATCCTTCTCATTTCTCTTGAAGCACAACATTCGGCGGGCAAGTTGTTTGAACATATTTTTCAGTACCTTGGTCCCTGGTAGAAAGCAGGTCAATAAAGCCTACAAAACAGTGGAAATTTTGGAAAGTCTAAGAATGGCTCCATAATTCGTCAAGATCTTCATCAACACTTCAAAAGACCACCTGCCAGGTTTCATCGCGATCAGACATGTCTAAGGCAGTGAACACAAAGAAATAATTTCAGCAAAATCGGTCTCTAGCACATGAAATGGACCCCGTAAATCTGGCACGGTCGAAAACCCCTATGGGTCAGGGTTCGGCTCAATCGGGCTGTCTAAGAAAAAGTTATGGGTAAAATACTAAAAAGGGATAGGCTACACACTATTCCCATGTGGCCACATTACACCAAAACATCACTGAAGGTGGTTATTATTACAGTCACGAGCAGTGACAGATTACTTTTCCAAGTCAGATTGCTCCTAAATTTGATGAGCGTGTTCATCTCATCAAGATGAACAATTCGTTATGTGGCACGCCTCGTGATGACGCCCGAGCAGAGAGAAAGATTAAATGAAAGTCGATGATCCGTGAAAGAAGTCGCATAAAATTCAGTAGCAGCACACCTCGTTCGAGGCGCCAGATCACGACGTCGCATACCCGATCGACACGGAACTAATTCCATTATGTGCATGAGGTCCGAGGTTATCTCTGGTCCTAACCTCGTGCACGATGAACGGTTGGATTTCACACATGAAGGCTACTAAGCTTCTATAAAAAACTCGAGACGACAAAATCTTCATCTGGACATGAAATCAAGCTACGTTCGTTGCAACATGATCATGACTATATGTTCAGTGTGATTCAATGAGAAAATCATGAAGAAACATCAAGGAACGAGTAAACAATCGATCCGAAGTTTTCAAGATTCCTCCAAGATTCAAGGCTCATGATCATGCCTCAAAAACAAGATTCCTGACTCAAAGTTGGTATCAAAATGATCGCCATGCTAAGGCTTATAAGAAAATAATAATCTTTTGATCAAACGGGCATCAGAACAACCTCGGGTTAGCCACAAAAGTTAACGCAAGATCTCAAGCAGCAACAAGGACTGTTATGGGATTACACATATTGTTAGGCAGGGGAAAAACAGTCCTCCTTTTGCACCAATTTTTAAAATTTCTTTAAAATAAATTAAGTTGTAATTATTTTCAATTTTAGGTAGTTTTTTGGCATCCACCCATGTTTGGGCTCAATTCTAAATAAGCATGCAGAGCGAAATTGTAAAGACCCTTCGGTTCATTCACGAGATCATTCAATAGAAATTTATAGTCTTGCTCGAGCCTATGAGTACATCTTGGAGAGAGAGAGAGAAAACAGAAGAAAAGGAACGGTGTCATTCGAGCAGAAAACTTTCGCTCTCCTCCTCTCTTTCTCTCTCCTCCCCTTTTTCTCTCCTCCTCTCTTTCTCTCTCTTCTTCTCACCTCAATTTATTTCTCTCTTCTTCTCATTTCTCTCTCTTTCCCCCATCACAACTGACACATGACTAGCATCAGTTGGTTTTCCTCTCTCTCATTCCCAATGTTAGTTGGTTCTCCTCTCACTCATTCCCAACGTCGGGTGGGGTTCTCTCTCCTCTTCCTTCATTCCCAATATCGAGTGGGGTTTTCTCGCTCCTCTTTCTCCTTCATCCCAGCACTGGATGGCATTTTCTCTCTCCTCTTCTTCCTTCATCCCAGTGTTAGGTGGGGTTTTCTCTCTCCTCTTCCTTCATCCCAATGTCAGTTGGATTTCTCTCTCCTCTCTTCTTTAACAGTCGACAAACCCTAGTGCCGGCTGGATTTCCCTCTTCTCTCTTATCACAGTCGTCAAAGCCTAGAACTAGTTGAACTTGTCTCTCTTCTGTGCTTATCTCCAATTACAGTTGGCGTAAGCCTAGCGTCAAGTGGTTCTCTTCTCTTCCTCTCTTCTCATCTGACACAGTCGATGAAGCCTAGCGCCGATTGCTTTCTCTCTTCTCTTCTGAAACAGTCCACAACATTTAGTGCTGATTGTATCTTCCTTCCCTCTCTCTTTTATCCCCTCGTCTATTCTCCCTCCCTCTGACTATTCCCTTCTTCTCTTGCCTCATTCTTTCCTCCATAACCACCACTCTGCTATTCTTTCATTCTACTGAGAGGTATTGAGGATAGCTTCTCATGGAAGTCCTATCGTCTAGCCGTAATGTTGGTGCTCTAGGATTACTCAGCCCGCTTTATTGATACGACATATTGACCATCGTACTTAGCTAGTCGGTATTGGTGATGATATCTAGTAGTGATCTCGTGAGCCGGTCTTAGTACCAAGCCCGTTTTGCTACCACATCAGGCCAATTACTTACTAGCTTGATCCTCTAGCTAAGTCCAACTCTTCTCTCCCCCATCTTTCTTCTCTTCTTCTTTTTTGAATGTGCATGCTTGTGTATGTTCATCAAAGAGGAAAAGGGTGAGGTCTGACCCACCCATTTTAGAACCTTTCCCATATATGTGTGTGATTGCAGAAAAAAATATGAATACAAGCCAAGGGAGGCAATTTCATTACTGGAGGGCTATCTTCGTTATCTAAGAGGGTGCCCACACGAGCCAACCCGAGTACGTCCCGAACCCACCTTTAAAATTACTCTCTCACTGGTTGGTAACACTTGCCCCTATTCTCGAACGAGGTTCCTGAGAGAGCGATCTCAAAAGCGTCCTGGGTCTTCCCTCAAAACCCGAGATGCGTGCCGTCCGATCATCCAGGATCCGAAGGATGAGACCGTGGCACTTAACTAGCTTGGCGACTCCACTGGGGACTTACTACCCCTTAGTCGGATCATTCTTGTTTGGGTAGTTTCATCTTTTATTTTCTGCTTTCATTGTCTTTTCACATTCACTTATGGCTGCTGGGTTCTGTAACACATTTATCCAGATCAGGGATTTTTTTATCCCCGTTTTCAAAAGTGTCCTTAGGGAACAAGTTCCTTTGACATCATTCCCGACCATCCTCTTGAGCAAAGACCCCTTGTCTAGCTCCCAGGTCTTAACCTGGACCAGTGTGAGGATGGACTTGAAGGTCCCTCACTCCCCATCTCTTCGCTCTGGTGGAAACCCCACCAAGGCGCCCTGCATGGTCAGCACTTATGTTGCCCTGCACAAAATGCACCCAGTCACCGAGAAGTCACTTTGTCAGTCGTGTTCTTGAGGTACGCTGGAATGCTACCCAATTCCTTTCTGTAAAAGGCAAGAAAGTTGCCATTGCTTTTGTGGTTTCCATAAGGCTATCCCGCACATTTCGGCACTATTGGTCTCTATCTCTAGACGCTCAACACTTCGAGGCAGAAACCCCTCGGTCTCCACCCCCCACACACACCACAAGGCTCGTAGGTCACCCACTCAAGCCACACCTCGGGGCAACCCTTCTGTTACTTCGAGTCCCTGTCCAAGATCGAACCTTCCAAGGCCAGTTCCTGCGAGCGATCCTCATACAGGAGTCGAATTCAGTCAGAGCATGCTGCCCCCTATTGACTGACCTACCACGTACGACCCGTCAAGCTCGCAAGCCTTCAGTTGCCACTAATGTTGACCTCCCTAGAGAAACGGTCAGCGTAATGGTACATGCAATGAACAAGTTTGAGGATATGGTACATGTAATGATGGAAAAGATCGATCATATTAACGCTGCACGTCAGTCGGCCAACCTTGAGGTCAATTCCCTTCACTCTGATGGTGTAGCTCCATAGCAGCCCCCTCCATCTTCCTCACAAGACAATTCTATCCCTCATCTGATCTGTCAGTCAGATATTGATGCTATGGTCACCCATAACCTAAAGAACAAACAAATTCTAGGCATACATGTGTGACGCCTTATCAAAGATCATACCCCTCCTATATTTATCAGGTCCCGTTCCCCTCAGACTATAAGAAAGGGAAGTTTCCTCTATTCAGCTGAACCACCTCCCCAAACTAGCATATCGCCCACTTCCAGGCAGCATATTGGGAAACAGCAGCTGACGGGAGACTTTTTCTCCGTCAGTTGTTTGAGACTCTCGATGGCCCAGCGTTCCAATGGTATGCCCGACTTCCTCCAAACTCCGTGCATACAGGGGAGGAGATGGAGAAACTATTTTATCAAAGCTTCAATGAGGTCGAGAGAGTGGTTCAAACCATCAAAATTTCTCACCCTGACTCAAGACCCTAATGAGCCCGTGGATCAGTTCATATCAAGATGGAGAAACTTGGCTTCCCGACATCCTAATCCTATGCTTGAGAAGGAAGCAGTCCTAACTTGCGTGCGGAACATGCGACCCTAAATCACTCTACATGTTGAGGCCTCCAATCTGACCTCCATGTTAGAGTTGATCGCTAAATCAAATCGCATATAAAGTTTTCCACGTCACCATGGTGGGACACAACAACCATCTACAAGTTCACCGAACAACCAGGGCAATGGCACTCTCGGAATAGTACACGGGGCAGCCAACAGAAAGGGGTAATCAATGCAGCCGTCATGGTCACTGATTCAAAGAAGGCTTCCTCCCAAACCTTGGATCTCTCTAATGGGGTAAGCACGGCAAAGGTAACATCTTAGGCTGGCAAGCAACAACAGTCATCCAATCGAGTACCTCCACCAGCCAAGCTTGATCGAGGTGATTATTTTGCCAAGCATAGGAACAAGGTTTATCCCTTCGAGAAGGAGTGGGTCCCTATGCTGTTTCGGTTATTATTGGAACAAAATATGATCCAACATCCAGAAATCAAGTTCCTTGAGCAAACTGATCTTGACACTCAGGCGAATTATTGTGGTTACCACCGGAGAATCAAGCGTCCCACTGATGACTGCTACATGCTGAAGGATATTATTGAGGCCCTAATTCCAAAGGGTCAGATATGGCTAGAAGATTTAAAGAAGGCCTTTGAGGCAGCTGAGGAGTCTCATGCCGTAACCATCCAAGAGGAGGACGAAATGTCTGGTATCCTCTATGCCTTCTTCATTATAATGCTTCAGGAAGGCATAATCCCACAGAAGCAATTAAGGCAACCCCTTCACCTTGTTAAGGGGATTGAAGATCGTTGGTGCCCATACCATCAGATAAGAGGTCATTACTTATCAAAATGCACAACTTTCCTTGATATATTCGCAAAGAAGATGCGGGAGTGTCAAGAATTTTACAACCTCTCTTTAAGTGATCCCCGAAATGCTTCCCCATCGGGGCAGGAGGATCTCAAAAAGTAAGACCCTCCTATCAATGATTTAGACTCCATGGAACCCTCGACTTCCCAGCCATAGATAATCTACCTTAGACGAAGCAGACTCAAGTCCCTAAAGAGAGAAGTGGTTCATCAAGCTAGAGCGGTTTGCCACCCTAGCTAGATGAATTAAACATCACCTCACAAAACCAAAAAGAGACGGGTACCAAAGGCTACTCATCGGAGAAACAAGACCGCTCAACCTATAGTCGAGCAGGAACTTCTCAGGCCCCTTCCTCCATTACCGACGTTACGAGACTTCATCCCTAGCATGATCTTCTTTCCCTCTTTGTCCTGTCAAGAAGATGTTCCCGTGGCATCTCCCGCTCAGCACACGTCCAATGAGGGTGAAAATGTTAAAAGCACTCCCCAATGGTCTCAGCAAGGGAAAAACCTAAAAGACCCCCTACACCCATCCAATTCTAGAGGTGAAGTAAGACGCTGCTTAGAGCGGTCTGATGAAGGGAAGGACCTTAAAAGTCCCCCACCTTTTAACCCTACTCCTCCTTCTTCTACTGCTTCTCATTCTTCCTCGTCTATGTCTCTTGCAGGTACAACCTTGATATGTTCAGACTTCGAGGCTCTCGATAGAGAACTTGAGGGATCAAACATAACTAAGACGTAATGGAAATGATTGAGAAAGACCCGGGCACAGGCAGTAGGATTCTTAATAGTTGTTGACGCCTTGGCAGTTAAAGTCAAGGCAGAGTCACCTTCTTCAAAGAAGCGAAAGAATTCGAAGCCAAAGAAACCCCAGTGGCCACCTGCGCCTTTGAGAAGAGATTGAGAGAGTCGTGGGGGCAAAGCTTCTATTCTCAGGGAGCTTGCGACATGGTGCAAATTTCAGGAGCAATACACACCACCGGGCAGATAAATATCAGATCAAGGAAAACGCTGCAGCCTCCACCGCAAAACTCGGGCACCTTGAAGTTCCCCAGTCTGCCACTGCCCCCTAATCCAAAGACTAGTCTACCTATCCTACAGCTCCCTGGGCTCCATCCTTATCCCAATACCCCTTATTGGTGATTCTCCACCAGTTCACATTGCCTTAGTCATTTGAACTCTCATATCGAAGTGAGGTAGCACATATTTGTTGGTCTCTGTTATCTCAAGACATGTAGACCAAGCGGTCCGTATATGCTCTGGTAGCCAGAACTATCGAAAAGTTCCAAGCTCTTCAGCCCTCCTCTTGTACAACTTACTCCGGTGCTTTTTGAAAAATACTGAGAAGGGGCAGCCTTGATCAAGCCCATGCTGACGAGAGAAGCGTTGGGGAAACACCCCTCTAAACGGGCACTGTGTGGAGTCCAATAAGCTAAGACCCCCCCTCTGATGCTCAACATGAACATCAGTTCCTTAATTATTGAAGGAGCACCATCCAGTTCCTTCCCCAACTCATCAACAAAAGCACGGTCGGTGAAGCACCCGACCGGAAAGGGGACCCACCTCATGTTCAAGGAATCATTCCCAAATAGTCCTCGAGCCTCCCTTAGGGTGTGAAATATAGCCCTCTGGTTCACGATCCTCATCAAGAAGGGCCACAATTTATTTCCTGAGCACTGATGTTGACATAGGTGTCAAGGAAATAGGCCCCTAACTACCCGTACACGTAATGCATAGGGAAAGGGGTTTTAGAAACCCCAGGAAAAGATTCTCCTCCTATGATGCCACTCCCTCTCTCTTTGCCCTTGTAGGCCTTTCAATAGGAGATGGCCCCCAAGCCATGAAATATGTTGCACAGGACTGGCTGAGCAAGGGCATACTCATGCCCTCTAGCCATGTCATATGCAACATATAGTACACCTGGATGATTGTCATCCCCCCAGTCAGGAAGTACGAATTTGCACAGGAATAAGGCCAAGTATGAAGCCAAGAAGACACATTCATCATCAGTATCAAGTTGATATATGGGAGGCGTCTCCTTCGCGACAGCCTTCCCTTTCCCCTTCGGAGTATCCTGACCACCCTCGGGATAAGTCCCACAAAACAAGTTCACCCATTCTGTAAAGGAGATCTTCCCATTACTAGATCGATCGACAATTGATTGGTAGGCCTCAAATATCTTTTGAAGACTGGGTTAGCACCACCAAAGATGATTGGGTTCGCGGGCACGAACTCATCATGCATAGCCCCAATCATCGGGTGAGCTCCAATAAAGTAAATATCTAGCAGAAAGATTCCCGCTTCCCCATGACCAAGAAGCCAAGTATTTCTTACATGGCTCCATGTCTCCAGTAACACCTTTACTGTATTGGAGCAATGGTCATAGTAATTGCCCGAACACTGGACCACTGCCAATAGCAAAGCATATTCAAGAGTTGTCACACCCCAAGAATTTACAGTACTGATATTCCTGAGATGTGGCCGTCAAAACATATATATACATCTCTTTTTAGGACAAATTTACAATGGCGAATTTTTAAAAAGTAACAAAAGAAAGTTTAAGCACAACTTCAATATCTTCCCAAAGTTGATCCTGACAAGCACTCAAAATGAATCCGTAGTTATCTTGAAAAAATGTTTACCATAGTTTGATGACTTTGGCTACTCAGTAAGTGATCATCATAATCCTAAAAATAATCATGATTGAAAGATATCAATATTTTCCAAAATGAGATCTATTAATAGAAATGCATCAACAATTTCACTTTCAATAATTGCATAATTAAGTATAATCCGAGTAATTGAAATGCTTATAACACTTTTAACGACAGTACATAATTCAAAGGATTTCACAAAATACCCTACTGGCGTCCCAAGTAGGTCACCTATATACCCCATCAGCGTCCTGATGGGTCCACTTAATCCCTATCAGCGTCCCAGATAGGTCCACTTAATCCCTGCAGGTCCACTTATACCTCACCGGCGTACCGGATGAGTCCACTTAAACCCTACCGACGTCCCAGATAGGTCCACTTATACCTCACCGGCGAACCGGATGAGTCCACTTGCATACTTAAATTATTTCTAAATCTCTTTAAACATTCGAAAGCAGCAATATCATGTACTCAACGTATCACTGAAACCATTAATATGAATTTCACTTAAACCATTAATAACAGTCACTCTCTATAACATTTCAAAAATAACCAATCAAATATTTTGGGCTCAAATTTAGAAAGGTAGCAGTTTGTAAAGGCATTCTAGCATAATTGCCAATTTAATATGTATAGAAAAACTCTTATAAAAATTCAAGAATACGGAATTATCACAATTTATGGAATATCAATTCACAAATAAACATTTCACAAAATTACTATAATCAATTGCAAAAATGTCAATTTTTAAATAATAAGGCAGTCATTTGCACATGAATTTTACAATGTCTAAATATTCAAAACAGTAGAAAGAAATATCACAATTTTACTAAAAGCAGAAATATCACATTTATTTCTAACAATAGACAAGAAAAATAAATAAATTTATTTTTCTAATTTACAGCATTCAAAATTTCTAACATAGATAAAATATCACAATTTTTATTAAAAAGATTATTTTTCAAGATAATGAGGTCACGTGCGCATAAAATTTATCACGCCTAAAATTCATGACAATAAGCAGAAATAATTATTTCATTTTATTTTTAAAAAGAAGGGATTATTTTTTGAGACAATAAGGTCACTTTCACATAAAACTGATAAAATAAAGATCCTAGACGGAAATATCACTATTTATTAAAAATAGACTATTTTTCAGGAAGACGATGTCACTTACACACAAAACTTATAAAATAAAGATCCTGGACGGAAATATCACTATTTATTAAAAATAGACTATTTTTCAGAAAGACGATGTCACTTACACACAAAACTTATAAAATAAAGATCCTGGACGGAAATATCACTATTTATTAAAAATAGACTATTTTTCAGAAAGACGATGTCACTTACGCACAAAACTAATAAAATAAAGATCCTAGACAGAAATATCACTATTTAATAAAAATAGACTATTTTTCAGAAAGACGATGTCACTTACACATAAAACTGATAAAATAAAGATCCTAGACGAAAATATCACTATTTATTAGAAATAGACTATTTTTCAGGAAGACGATGTCACTTAAGCACAAAACTAATAAAATAAAGATCCTAGACGAAAATATCACTATTTATTAAAAATAGACTATTTTTCAGAAAGACGATGTCACTTACACACAAAACTTATAAAATAAAGATCCTGGACGGAAATATCACTATTTATTAAAAATAGACTATTTTTCAGAAAGACGATGTCACTTACACACAAAACTTATAAAATAAAGATCCTGGACGGAAATATCACTATTTATTAAAAATAGACTATTTTTCCGAAAGACGATGTCACTTACACACAAAACTTATAAAATAAAGATCCTGGACGGAAATATCACTATTTAATAAAAATAAATAGACTATTTTTCAGAAAGACGATGTCACTTACCCACAATTATTTGAGAGGGAGCTTCCGATAAAAAATTTCGGTTCGAGAGAGAAGTTCACTGTGTTTCAACCAGATAGAGAGATCTCAAAATTTTGTTTTAGGGTGGGAGTGCTCACATCCCCTATTTAAATTCTTATAACGTATTATTATATTGTTTTCTTACGCTCTACCTCATACCTGAGGTGTCGCGTTAAAAGCAGACTTTTATCGTACGAAAACCACGTCCGCTAAAGGACGCTGCCAGCTGCAAGCAGCAGGAGGCAAAAGCGGGCAAAGGAAAAAAGTAAAGGCAAAGCAAAAGTTAATTCAAAGCAAAAGTTTTTGAAAACAGTGATGGTCCCCAAGGACCATCATACTCAAACAGAACATCACCTATTTATAAGCATATTTCCTCCTTTTTTTTTTTTTTTTTTTTTTTTTTTTTTTTAGGATTGTTACAAGAGTACTTTTGTATGATGCCAATATCTTGGCATCCAGAAAGTGTATCCCTACAGGTATTGATTCTCCCCTTGAATTTGTAGCCGTTTTCCTGACCACCCTAGTAATACCTTTACATGTACCATCCGCTTACCGAAGGTAGGTAAATTCTCCCCGAAGGCTATGTTCTGATGCATAAATGAAGAAATACTATCCCTACTTCAGTATTGACATTGTCATCATTACCCTAGTGCACTTCGAAACAAACTGGGTCACCAATGAAAGTGACACTAAGGGGCCACTCTGGCTCGCACACTGGCTGGGATCAGCCAAATGGGTTCACCCCTCAATAAGACCCCACTTGTAAAATCACAAGCACCTATTTCACCCTCCTTTGGGAGCCTCTTCACATTAGGGATTTGATAAGAAGAACTAGCCATTATAAAGGAACTTAGTGGTTCACTGCCAAAAAGTTGCTAAAGGCACTGGATCAACTCTGGTTGAGTCTGTCTTACACTCAGTGTTGGTTGAGTCTGTCCAACACTCAATGCCGGTTGAGTTTCTCAAACACTCAGCACCGGTTGACCTTGCCAGTACCCAGCTTCGTTTGAGTGCCAACAACTGGCGCCAGTTGAGTCTTTTAGCACTCAATGCCGGTTGAGATTGCCAACACCCAGCGTCGGTGGAGCTTTTCAAAGGGCAATGCCGGCTGTGAGTGAATCTCTCACACGTGCCATGAATCTTAGACGTGACACCTAGAAATCAGTTGAGCCAACAAAGAACCGTCGCCACATCTTTTGGTGCCGCCTGACACATGAGCGACGACTAACCATCACTACTTCTTTTTCAACATGATGGTTCACCTCCTACAATCGTACGGCCCACTTCCTGTGACCATTCGTCTTCCGCTGGAAACCTACTATATTTTAGACTCTGAGTGTCACCAGAACCTCACCGAAAACTTCTGCAAACTTCACCAAAGTTCCCAATAAACTTCGGCAACACCACGAACAGTGTCGAATAGTTGCCGCAACCTCCAGGAAACCCCTTAAAATATTCTCAGTTAACACTCAAGACATGCGAAATAACTCACTGTTGTGTTTCCCTCTTCTTCTACCACAAAATATTACAGCCAAAACCCCCTCCGAATTATCGGCGAAGTCTGACTGCTGAAGGTCTTCCCTATAAAAACCACTGGAATCCCGCTGTCTATCGGAGAACCTTCCCTGCAAAACTTTTGCTGAAGTCTCTCTGCTAGCCAGAACTCCAACTGGGCACCCTCTCTTCACTGTTATAGAAATCTTTTTCTTAAGTTTTTTTTTTTACCCCTGGTGAAGAGTGAGGAAAAATGGGATTTTACCCCCTCAAATGGCCCTCATAAACTAGGAATTCCAATCGCGCTCAAAGGAAGCCAAGTAACGATGAGCCGGGTAACTCTCATCAATCCATGCTCAGTGCCTGGTGAGTTTCGAACCACTTTAGCGCCGGTTGACTTAGCGTTGGGTGAGTTACGAACCACTTTAGCACTGGTTTACTTAGAGCTGGGTGGATTCCAAACAACCCTAGTGCCGGTCGCCCGGTGCTGGGGGAGATTCAAATCACCCTAGCGCCAGTTAACTTAGAGCCAGTCGTGTTCAAAAAATGCGACGACCCACGCCAACTGAGTTTCTTAGTAACCGAGCACCGATTGTGTTTTTGAGAGCTCAACGTCGGCTAGACATTCGCAAGAAACCATGATCATTACACCTAATGCCGGCTGTATTTCAAATAGCCTATTGTCACATACTCCAGGCTGAAGCCGTGATGTGACATCCCTAGTGGACTTACACCCAGGCCATTGCACCCAAACCAAGACCTCCCCAATGGAGTCAGGAAGCTGTCCCTCATCCCCTCAATAGGAATCACACCCATTCAGCGCATTATCCCCAATGGAGTTTGGATTATTTTTCCTCTCCAATTCCCAGTGGGTCTGTCTCACACTAAGTTATCTCATCCCCAGGAAGTCAGTCTCATCTTTCACCCCAAAGAGTATGCTTATCCTGTTAAGCCCTGGTGAGGTCCGCCTCTGATGGTCATCCTTCATTAGGTCACCATTTCCCTCTAAGCCCTCTGCTTGTGTATGGCCTTGAATATTTCATCCCCAGGGAGTCAGATTTCCATCCATAGGCCTATTCCTTGCAAAGCTCCATCTACATGGCGACCCACACTATGGTCTTGATGAACGACCCTAAACCCTCTGGTCCAAACTATATGACCTTAAAATAGCGAAGGTCTAGTTGCAAGACCTTAAATCGCATGGTCCTAGTTGCATGACCTTAAACTGCATAGTCACGGTCCGAACTATATGACCTTAAACTATAGCGATGGTCTAGATGCACGACCCTAAACTTCCTGATCCAAACTATATGACCTTAAACTTGTGGAGGTCTAGATGCACGACCCTAAACTCCATGGTCCAAACTATATGAACTCAAACTAGCGGAGGTCTAGTTACACGACCTTAAACTACATGGTCAAGATACATGGCCCTAAACTCTGTGGTCCAAACTATATGACCTTAAATTGTAGTGGTGGTCTTGTTGCACGACCTTAAACTGCACGGTCCTAGTTGTATGACATTAAACTGCATAACTGCGGTCCAACTGTATGACCTTAAACTATAGTGCACGTCCTGCTGGCATTACGATAAACTGCTTCACAGAGGTCCTGAAGGTATGACCATAAACGTATCCCCACATACACGCACATACCTTTACGTGCATCTTCATGCACGCCTTTCCTAACCTACCTATTAGTGTGCACGTGCCATCTTCATTAGATCTCCGCTGTGTCCAATCACTTTATTACCATACATCATACGCTAGTGAGTCTCAGTCGTGCTCATAAAAAGGCGAATCATATCGACATCCAAAGTTGTTATAAGTTAGTGGCTCATCATCATCCGCTCACATTTCATACATCACCCATCTTTCATTGGTTGCGTCGAGCCATCTCTCCAAGCTAGTCAAACCACCACCATACTCATTCCATGGCCCCCACAGACTGCTATTCATCACCATCATCGCCTAGCTATACGACCTTAAACCATAGTGCATGTCCAGGCTGCATAACGTTAAATTGTTTCGGACCAATCCCAAAGGCATGAGCTTAAACACATCTTCACAAAAAAAAAAAAAAAAGGTTCATGGTGTATGCTTTAACAAGGGAACGCTTATGAGCAAAAATGATAGACGGGCATGGTCATGAAATCAAGAGTAAAAGAGTTCCATGAATAAAAACTTGGGCACGGTGAAAACCCGAAAGGGCATCGTGAGTAAAAATGGACAAAAGGGGGGACATGGTCGAATGGTCAAGCGTAAAAGAGCCCCAAAAATCAAAAAAAGTTGGTGAAAACTGTCTCTACGGCATCACTTCCACAGTTCAAGCAAAAATTTGCATAAGACGCTTCGACCAATAAACAGGTCGATACAGCACACGTCTCAACAGGTGGCTGCAGCCAGCACTCCCTTCATCATCATGTTGTCTAGCAGGCTGTGGACAATAAAATCATCCCTCATCTTCCTTTCTCAGTCTTAGATGAACAGGTAGCCCAGTCAACATCTTTCTTTAGTCTTGGGTGAGAAACTAGCCCTATCGACATCCTTCTTCAGTCCTGGGTGAACAGGTAGCCCAGTCGACATCCTTCGTCAGTCCTGGGTGAACAGGTAGCCCAATCGACTTCCTTCTTTAATCCTGGGTAAACAGGTAGCCCAGTCGGCTTTCTTCTTCAG
Source organism: Amborella trichopoda (assembly GCF_054954075.1). NCBI lineage: Eukaryota > Viridiplantae > Streptophyta > Magnoliopsida > Amborellales > Amborellaceae > Amborella > Amborella trichopoda. The sequence continues at coordinate 39,748,926 of NC_142344.1, read as the reverse complement.
TCTTGGGTGAATAGGTAGCCCAGTTGATATCCTTCTTTAGTCCTCGGTGAACAGGTAACCCAATCAACATCCTTCTTCAAGGCTGCGTGACAACATAGCCTGGTCATTATCCCTTCTTCAAGGACCTTCTTCCCATGCCTGAAATGTGCACGCCCTCTTCTTCTCCTATTATGGACCTCTCTCTCCATGAGGATAAGTGACAAATTAGCTTAGTTGTCATCCTTCCAAGCCAGGAAACTGACAAAGCCAGGGCAGATCCTGCTAGAGACATCAGCTCACCTATCCAGCACGATAACACCTTCGGGATCGGCTAATAGAACCTGCCCCCGACTGGACTCGGTAGATGAGACCCATAGTGGTACTCTTAACGTCAAAAGCAAACCTAGTGTAGTAGCAAATAAACACCACCAAAAGAAAGTCTCTTTTCCCCCTAAAGTCTCCACGAATAGACCCGTGAACAATGCATTCTTACATTTGAGCAGCCTAGTTACACCAATATGTGAATCTCCTCGGTGTTCACATGGTCTTGTGACTAGGAAAAAAAAGTAAAAGCCAAAGGAAACTTTCTGAATGATTGTCCTTCTCGCTTCTCTTGAAGCACAACATTCGGCGGGGCAAGCTGTTTGAACGTATTTTTCAGCACCTTGGTCCTTAGTAAGAAGCAGATCAATAAAGCCTACATAATAGAGAAAATTTCTCGACAATTTCAGAATGGCCCGAGAATTGGTCAAGATCTTCATTAGCACTTAAAAAGATCACCTGCCTAGTTTCATCGGAACCAGACTTGTTTAAGGCAGTGAACACAACGAAACAATTTCAGCAAAATCGGTCTCTTACACTTTGAAATGGACCTTGTAACTAGAGCTATACTTTTAGTGCATCAAACATCTGTGGGACCACTCCCATTCAATCCGACATGGTCAAAAAGCCCTATGGGTCAACTTTTCGCTTAATCGGGCACTCCAGGACAATGTTATGGGAAAAAGACAAGGATAGACCGCACACTATTCTCGTGTGGCCTCACTGCACCAAAACACCATTGAAGGAGGTTGTCTTTATAGTCACGGGCAGTCAATTTCAGGGCCTACATCTCACTCGTGCCAAGTTGGATCGCTTCCAAATTTGATGAGCGTGTTCATCTCATCAAGATGAACAATTCGCCCCGTGACGATGCCCGAGTAGAGGGAAAAACTAAATGAAAGTCACTGGTCATTGAAGGAAGTTGTAAACAAATTTAGCAGCAGCACGCCTCGTTCGAGCAGCCAGATCACGAACGCTCGACACAAAACTAATTGCATTATGTGCACGAGGTTCGATGCACAAAACCAATTGCATTATGTGCATGAGGTTCGAGGCATCGCTGGTCCGAACCTTACCTATGACGAATGATTGGATTTCACACATAAAGGCGTAAAAGCTGCTGTAAATTTTGGCCGCCAGACTTAAGATTCTGGTAAAATACTCAAGACGATAAAATTTTCATCCGGACATGAAATCAAGCTACGTTCATTGTAACATGATCATGACGGCATGCTCAGTGTGATTCAATGAGGAAATCACGAAGAAACATCAAGGACCGAGCACACAGTTGATCCAAAGTTTTCAAGATTCATCCAAGATTCAAGTCTCATGATCATGCCTCAAAAACGAGACTCATAGCTCGAAGTTGGTATCAAAATGATTGCATTGCCGAGCCCTACAAGAAAACAATAACCTTTTAATCAAACGGGCATCAGAACAACCTCGGGTCAGCTACACAAGATCACACAAGGATTCCACACATTGTTAGGAAGAGAAAAAATAGTCCTTTTGCACCCATTTTAAGAATTTCTTTAAAGTCAATTAATTTATAATTATCATCAATTTTAGGTAGTTTTGGGCATCCACCCATGTTTGGGACCAATTCTATATAAGCATGCAAACCTAAATTGTAAAGACCCCTCGGTTCATTCACGAGACCCCTCAGTTCATTCGCTAGATCATTCAATAGAAATTTCCATTCTTATGTGAGCTTGTGAGTATGTCTTGGAGAGAGAGAGAGAGAGGAGAGAGAATAAAAGGGTCGATACCTTTCGAACAGGTAACTTTCTCTCTCCTCCCCTCTTTCTCTTTCCTCCTCTATTTCTCTCTCCTTCTCTCTTTCTCTCTCCTCCTCTCTTTCTCTCTCCTCCTCTCTTTCTCTCTCTTCTTCTCACCTCTATCTCTTTCTCTCTCTTCTTCTCATTTCTCTCTCTTTCCCCCATCACAACTGGTGTAAGCCTAGCACCGGTTGGTTCTCCTCTCTCTCATTCCTAGCGTCGATTAGTTCTCCTCTCTCTCATTCTCAACGCTCAGTGAGGTTCTCTCTCGTCTTCCTTCATTCTCAGCATCGGGTGGGGTTTTCTCTCTCCTCTTTCACCTTCATCCCAGCATCGGGTGGGTTTTCTCTCTCCTCTTCTTCCTTCATTCCAGTGTCAGGTGGGGTTTTCTCTCTCCTCTTCCTTCATCTCAACACCAGATGGATTTCTCTCTCTTCTCTTCCTTAACAGTCGGTGAACCCTAGCACCAGTTGGATTTCCCTCTTCTCTCTTATCACAGTTGACGAAGCCTATTGTCGGTTGGATTTGTCTCTCTTCTGTTGCAGTCGACGAAGCCTAGCGCCAGCTCAATCTCTCTCGTTTGCTTCTCTCCAATTGCAACTGGTGTAAGCCTAGCGCCGGGTGGTTCTTTTCTCTTCCTCTCTTCTCATCTAAAATAATAGGTGGAGCCTAGCGCCAACTGCTTTCTCTCTTCTCTTCTATAATAGTCCACAATTTTTAGTGCCGATTGTATCTTACTTGGCCACTTTTATTGCAATGACTGATTGACCAGCATGCTTAGCTAGTCGGTATTAGTGATGATGTCTAGTAGTGATCCTGTGAGCTGGTCGTAGTATCGAGCCTGTTTTGCTACCATGTCAGGCTAATTACTCTCTAGCTTAATCCTCTCACTCCTCTTCTCTCCCCCGTCTTTCTTCTCTTCTTCTTTTTTGAGTGTGTATGCTTGTGTACTTTCATTAAAGAGGAAAAGGGTGAGATCTGACCCACCAATCTTACAACCATTGCCATATATGTGTGTGATTGCAGAAAACAAGAAGAATACGAGCCACTGGAGGCAAATCTGAACCAGTTTCATTACTAGGGGGCTTTCTTCAAGATCTAAGAGGGGGCCCACGCAAGCCCGCCCGAGTAAGTCCCGAACCCACCTTTAAAATTCCTCTCCCACCGGTTGGTAACACCTACCTCTGTTCTCGAACGAGGTTCCCCAGAGTACGATCTCAGAAGCATCTTGGGTCTTCCCTTGAAACTCGAGATGCGTGCCGCCCGATCATCCAACATCTAGAGGGCTAGATCAAGGCAGCTAACGAGCGGCAATGCCTCAAACAGTAATACACCCACGGGTGATATGCTCTCGGTAATACGCCAGACAATGATACTCTCAACCCGATGCTTACACGCGGCAATACCTCTTACGCCTTTCGCACATGGTGATAATCCTTGTTCACACGAATCATTACCAATTCTTCATCCTTGCACGGGGTGTTAGCTTTCTCAACATGGACGACACTTGGTCAAGTCACCCAAACGGCATTAATCCTTGCCTTTAACGTAGGGCACTTCTATTTTTCTCGACTTCCTTCTCTCTCTCCATTGCTGCGAGAGGTCAAGTTTAATCGAATTGTGGCCCTTACATCATTCCCTCTCTAAAAGGGATTTTGTCCTGAAAATCATATCAACATTGTATTTCTCTCTAATCTCATCCTCTCAATCCCATGTCGATTCTTCCCTTGAATGATACTTCCATTATACTCAGACCAGAGGAATTTCTTTATTGCGCAACACTCATACTCTCCTATCTAATATCCCGATTGGTCATTCAACATAGGTCCAATCTTCCTTGAGTGGGATTTGTTCATACTCCAAGACATGAGATGGGTCAGGTCGATATTTCATTAGCAGTGTGATATATGGAAAACATTGTGGACGCTGGCTAGTTCAGGTGGCAGAGCAAGTCGGTAAGCCACACTTCCAATTCTTTCCAGGACATCAAAAGACTCAATGAATCGTGGGCTCAATTTCACCTTTTTACACAATCTTGTAACACCCTTGGTTGGTGATATTTTCAAGAAGACTCGATCCCCCACTTCAAACTCGAGGTTTCTTCAATGATTATCGGTGTAGCTCTTTTATCGACATTGGGATGTCTTGAGTCACTCTCTAATTAAGGCAATCTTCTCGAAAGTCGTCTAAACTATTTCGGGAGCTAATAATCGTCTTTTGCCAACCTCATCCCAACAGATGGGCGACCTACACTTTCTTCCATACAAGGCCTTATAAGGTGCCATCTGAATAATGGCTTGGAAACTGTTGTTGTAGGCAAATTCTATCAGAGGTAGATGGTCTTCTCAGCTCCCCTTAAAGTCAGTGACACATGGCCTCAGCATGTCCTCCAAGGTCTGAATGGTTCTCTCTCACTGTCCATCTGTTTGGGGATGGAAGGCAATGCAAAAAAAAAGTCTGGTTCCCAAAGTTAACTGCAGACATGCCCAAAATCTGAAGGTGAATCTAGTGTCCCAGTTTGACACAATGCTGATGAGCACTCCGTGCAATATCACAATTTCCCTTATGTACAACTGGGCTACTTTTTCTAGAGCATATGTCATGCAAATCGGTAAGAAGTGAACAACTTTGGTTAATCGGTCAACCACGACCCAGGTTCTATCATGCCCTGCACTTGATCTTGGTAATCCAGAAACAAAGTCCATCGTGATGTGTTCCCATTTCCACTCTGATATGTGCAGGGGTCGTAGCAGTCCAGCAGGTTTCTGATGCTCTGCCTTCACTTGCTGACACGTCAAACACTTATGTTGTTCTACCAGAAGGTCTTTTTCAAATCATGATACATTTTCTCATCATTAAGATTATGCACTCAGTCATCACTGCTCATAGAGAAATCTCCTTTTCCTTCCATGTTCAGATCTTCAAGGATTTTTATCAGTTGGGGATCTCCTTTTTGGGTCCCTCAAATTTTTAGAAGGAGTTCAGATTTCATCCTTAAACATGACAACATGCCTTCCCCCTCGCTACGGGGCTGAGATGGTGCCATTCCACTACATCCTCTAACAGCTTCATTTCTCGAACCATTAAATGTGCAACAGAGACCACAACTTTTCGATTTAAGGCATCGACTACTACATTAGTCTTGCCCGGTTGGTAATCAATTGTACAATCATAATCATTCAATAAGTCCATTCATCTTCATTGCCTCATGTTCAGCTCTTTCTGGGAAAATAGGTACTTGAGGCTCTTGTGGTCCGTGAACACCTTAAACTGGGCCTCATAGAGGTAGTGTCTCAAGTTTTTTATCGTGAACACTACTGCCGCGAGCTCCAAGTCATGAGTGGGATAGTTTTATTCAAGCAGCTTTAGCTGTCTGGAGGCGTAAGCAATAACTTTACCTCTTAGCATAAGTACACATCCGAACCCTTTATGGGATGCATTGGTATAAACCACAAAGTCCTCATTTCCTTAGTGCAAGGCTAGTATTGGAGCTATGAGTAGTCTCTTCTTAAATTATTGGAAACTCCTATCACACTCCTCTTATCATACAGATTTTGAATTCTTCTAGGTCAGTCGAGTCAGTGGGGAATTGTCCCTAATGCCCTTGAAGTGTATTTCTACTTGATCGGGGCTTTTAAAGGTTACCGTCTTTTCATGGCAATTGATGGTGGAATTGTGTGTAAACAACCAATCCATGCTTAGAATCACATCAAAGTCTTGAATATCTAGGTGGATTAGATGCACAGGTAGGTCGCACCCATCAATCGTGAGCTTACACTGTCTATATATTCTATCAGTCTCTATAGAGCCTCCCACAGGCGTGCACACACTAAAGTATAACTAAGACATGCACGTGCGACATTCATGTAACGGGAAAAATGGGGTGCAACAAATGAATGAGAGGATCCAGGTTCAATTAAGACTTTAGCATTAATATCGCAAATTGAGAGCATACCTCTGATCACCAATGTGGATGACTTAGCCTCTTGTTCAGTGAGTAAGAACACTCATCCTTGGGTCTTCGGGCCGTCCTCGACCTTCATCATCGGGTAGTCCTTCGCCCAGTGGCCAAGATTGCCACATTTCAGACATACATTCTTCTTCTGATAGAATTCCATTGCACTGTGGTTGCTTCTCCCAAAATAAGTACAAATCTGGTGCCGGTCATTGCCCATATTGCCTAGAAGACTCTTCGGGATCCTTGGGTTATGTGGGTACGACCTCCCTTTGACATTTCTCCTCGAAGACTTGTTTACAATGCAGAATCGAGCGATCTAATGATGTAGATCTCTCAAATCTGACACTTTCAACTAATAAAAAATAAATGAAAAATAAATGGTAGAGAACGTGGGAACAATCGAATTTATATCTGAGATCAGATCTGCCCAAAAACGAGCAGACTGCTCTCAGATCTGTGGTGGAGTCAGCAAGATTCAAAGCATTTCAAAGCACAATTTTCAATCAGAATGAATCAAAGCCTGATCAAAATAAAATAAATAAAATAAATACAATAAAAGAAAAAAGGAAATGAAGGACAAGAAAATATCAAATCGAGTCGGATGGCCCGGGCATCCTGAGCCTTCGAGGGCTCACCCGTATCAGAACCGGTACCTTTTGACCTTGTTGTCCAGATGTTGATCAGCATGTCTCTAGTAGTAATAAGGTGGTTGTGCCCTAGAAATGGTTTAGATCTAGGGTTGTTGTGCCCTAGATGAGGGTTAGGGTTTTCTTAGGGAAGGTCTCTCTTCCCTCTTAGGGTTTCTCTTCCAGCTTAAAGTTTCTAAAATTCTTGTCCCCCTTCAACCATCTCGTTTTTCATCCTTTTATGGTAACCCAAAGTGAGTTCATGTGAACGAGGGATTGGTTGGGGTAGAATTATCCCGTAATCAACAAATCCCTTGGTCAAACTAATCTTCAATTTTTTAAAATTTAGATTTGACTGACGTGGATAGCATCATGTGGCCAAACCACCCAAAAGATGACCAAAAAAACATGAAAAATGATAGAAATGTGTTTGGGGAAAAACGTGTCAGGGTGGCACGAGTCGTGACGCCTAGGCATCATGCCCTGTGTCGCCCAAGGCTGGGTGGCATGCCCCATGTTGTACAACTAACAAGTGCTCCAAATTTAAAAATTTCTTTTCAGGTGTGTTCCTTAGCCTCTTGTGAAGCTACCAGAAAAAATTTGGGTCAAAATGAATTTTTTTACTATTTTTAATGATTGTTTGCTTAAAATAGTGCAATTGCCAGATGACTTGGGAGATACGCCCTGTGTTGCCAAAACCAAAACTTGTCCAAATTGATTGTTTTTTCAATTTGGGTGTCTTCCTGAGCCTCTTGTGAAGCTTTCTAAGAAAGTTTGGGTCAAAACGGATTTGTTTACTATTTTTAATGATTGTTTTCGTAAATCAACGCGTTTACTAGATTTTGGGTCAAAACAGGCACCTGCTGGGTTCTGGGTTGGCAGAATGGTTCCAGAGCACAGGGTAAGTGGTATGACCTATGGATTTTGGGTTTACTAGGCCAATTTGATTCTAAGGGTCTAAGAAAACCACCTAACTTGCCAGATTTAAAGCGGGTGTCTACAGTTGCCCCTCTTTGGCACTCCCTGTCCTTCGAGGGCAGGAGAATGGCATAAAAGTAGACATGTTTTCATTCTTTGTCCTTCGAGGGGCAGGCGAATGCGCACTCCCAGTCCTTCGAGGGACAGGTGAGTCGTAACAGTAGACTCTCTGATGCTCCTTATCCTTCGAGGGGTAGGAGAATGTCAAAGATGAATGTCATCCCGATGTCACGTGGGCAGATGGCACATCAACTATCCCTCCAAGTCATTGCACTCCCATGCTCACCCACATAGGGCATTTTCATCTTAGGGTTTTCGGTATGAGGTGTCGGCGAGTTACTCAAGCTTGAAACTTGAGGTGGATTTTACAGCCATGCCACTTGACCTCAGGGTTTTCTCAGTTTAAAAATTTTAACCCTGGCAATTTCTGTGATTTCTTTAGGGGTTTCCTAAGCTTTTTTATAGGAAAAAACTTTCTATAGGACGAGACTTGTCTGATCAATTTCGAATAGAGAGGTGAGGCAGCAGCGCGGTAATCACGGCAACGTGGTGTTCATCATATACAGGTGTCCAAGCTCCCTCGTTTTTACAAGTCTTTATAGAAATTTTTAAATGTTAGAAGAGATTTGAAACAAAACCCGGAGCAGGGACAGTCTACAATTTCAACAAAGAAATTAAATTTTTTGAAAACACAAGATATATAGTGAAAACTTTGAAAAGGGGATGATATTTCAAAAAAAGGTTGTTAGCGATTTTAACTCCTGCAATTAAAGAGCCCTCTAAGCAGTTTAGCGTCATGTAGTGATGGACCCTACACCCGACCTTTTTTGTCATTCAGGGATAGACAGTACCTGTCTTGACTCTTGTAAGTGACAGGAGTTTGACATTGAACTGGATAATCCGACCTTTTATGTCATATGGGGCTAGACGTTACCTGTCTCGGCTCTTTTACGTCACATGAGTTTGACATTGAACTAGATAACCCGACCTTTTATGCCATACGGGGCTAGACGTTACCTGTCTCGAATCTTTTACGTCGCACAAGTTTGACATGTTAGCTCGGCTTTTTAACGTTGCACGAGTTTGACGTGTTAGCTCTTTTTTTTAACGTCGCACGAGTTTGACGTCTTAGCTCGTTTTTTTGCGTCACACGAGTTTGATGATCTAAATCCTGGTTGGTAGTTTAGCCTCATGCCACGGTGGAGCAAAAGATCTTGAAGTCGGTTGGCAGTTTAGGCTCATGCCAAGGAGCAAAATAATTTGGAATTGTTTGGCAGGTTAAGCTCATCCCACCAAGGTGCAGAAGACTTTGAATTTTTTTTTTTTTTTATTTGAAAAGATTGGTTGGCAGTTTAGGCTCGTGCCAACGAGGAGCCTAAATTTTTTTTATTTTTTATTTTTTTATTATTATTTTTGAAAATTTTGGACAATTGCTCTGCAGTTTGGGCTCATGCCACTGAGGAGAAAACTATTCTATTTTTTTGAAAATTTTATTTTTGTGGAGAATTGGTTGAGAAAAGGGGCTTTTCAACTTTGCCCCTATTATGGGGAGTTTGAAAACTTTCTGTTTTTGTTTTCTTTATTGCCCTTGTTGGGGCTTCTTGTTCAACTTGTACGTGTGCAGTTGATTAGAAGAGTAGAGCACTTTCCTTACACACAATTTTCAAACTGATTTCTACAAATTCAGCTCCCTAGTTGTAGGGTTTTTCTCTCGAATTTCCTGTTATTGGGTCATCATACGCACACATAGGGATGAGCTTGCCTCGTTTTGCCTTAGAGGATCCAATCGAGAGAAAAACGCTCCCAAACTAGCTAATTTCATCATTGACGAGGTTCACCCATCTGTTATATGTGGTAGTTGGTAGTTATACTCATACAACCATGTAGTGCTTGGCTAGTTTCAAGCCTTCATAACAGGCATAGGAAGCTGGCTTCAAGAGCGAGGCCAGATGACTGACAATTTAACATCTTGTAGTGATGGAGGAAGTCCCTTTTAAAAGGAGAAAGCTTTTGAAAATGGATGATTTTACCAATCAAATTGAAGCAGCATTTTCAAAAGGGATGGGCCTTACAGTTTTGCCACTTGTCGCCCCTTTGGTTGTTATTTTATTTATTATGTTTTACCCAAAGATGATGAATGGATTTCCTAGTGGGATTGTGAGAACTCAGAAATCACGAAGTCATCTTTTCACCTTTAGAGCTTTCATCCTCTACTTCACGGATCCATGAAGAGTCCTCTGGATTCTTACTGGGCTTTCCTCTTGGAGGGTCTCGACTTTTTTCAGGGTTCGTCGAAATCACTTCGATTTTCCATTCATGTCACCCTCCTACATCTTTCTGAGTTTGTTCTGTTGGGAACCTGCCGGGTTTTAGGAGGAGTCTTCATCCTCAGGGTCTGCTTGTGAAGTATTATTAAAACTTGCAAGTACTTGTTTGTACTTGAATGCATTGCATCGAAAGCACCTTCTTGGAGATCTTTTTATTCCTTTTACCTGTGGTGCCTTTTCAGGTTTTCACCATATCAATTTTTTTGTCTTTTTTATTTTTTTTATTTTTTTATTTTTCTTTGTGATTCCTTTTGATGTTTTCACCCATTTTTGAGCCCGTTACGAGTAGTATTTTCTGAGATACATTCTATTAATGGGGCCATTGAGTTTGTACCCCTCCTGATTTTTTATCTTGTAAGAACTGTCTGCATGCACTCGGGTAACCATGAATGGCCCCTCCCAATTAGGTTTGAACTTGCCTAAAGGGTATGGATTTGCAAGAGTGTGGAAGATTTTCTTGAGTACCGTGTCTCGTTCTCTGAATTGTCGAGAAAAAAATTTTCGTTGGTATGCCCTCTCAGTTCTACGCTGGTAAGCGACGATATTTTGTGTTGCTTGTAGTCATTTTTCATATAAGTTAATGAGGATAGCGATTTGTGCTTCGACCTTTTGTTCCTCGTCTGAATTTTTATGAATAAGGACTCAGAGAGATGGTATTTGAACCTCGACGGCTAGCATTGCTTCCATATCATACACCAATGAGTATGGGGTCATGCAAGTAGGAGTCTTCTTAGTTGTCCGGTAGCCCCATAGGGCGTCATTTAGCTTTCCGTGCCAATCTTTCCCACCTTCTATTATTTTCTCTATGATTATAAGAAGTCCTTTATTTATGGCTAATGCTTGTCCGTTTCCTTGAGGGTAGTAAGGTGTGGAGAATTTCTGTGTTATCCTAAACTTTTTTCACACCTTAGTGACCTTTTCATTTTTGAGATTGGATCCATTGTCAGTGATGATTGACTCAAGAACATTGAATCTGAATACGATATTGTTCTTTATGAAACGGGCAACATGTTGGCCTTCAAATTTAACAAATGATGCGGCCTCTACCCATTTGGTGAAGTATTCTGTAGCTGTTAATATAAAACAATGGCTGTTTGAGGCTTTTGGTAATATCATTTCGATGATATCAAGACCCCACATGGTGAAGGGCCATACGAGCGGTGTTGAGTCGAGTGATACGGACAGTGCACGGATGAGGTCTCCATAAAGTTAACATTTGAGACACCTCTTAATGAACTTCCAACAGTCCTCAGCCATGGTGGTCTAGTAAAAGCCTTGGCACCTGATTTTCTGAGCTAAGGCGGCTGCCTCAGAATGCCCTCCTTCATTATGCAACTCTGTTAGTACTTGGTCAATTTATGGCTGATCGAGGCACCGTAGAATGATGCCATCAAAGGATTTCTTGAATAAGAGATCGCCTCTTACTAAGAATCCCATAGAAAACCTTCGAAGGCCTTCTTGATCCTTTTTTATGGCTCCTTCGGGGAATAAACCATCTTTTAGCAGGGATAAGATATCGTGGAACAACAATTTTGCCTTAACTAGCGCCTCTAAAGCCACGAGGGACACTTCCCCATCATTCTCATTTTCTTGCTCTATTTCTTTTTAGATCCTTTGTAGGGAACGGTCATGTTTGTTCTTGATATAGAATGACAATGTGATGATTTTTTGAGGAATATCAACCATTGAAGCAAGGGTTGCAAGGGTATCGGCGAACCGATTATTTTCCCTAGTTACGTGTTGAAAGCTGATTTTCATAAAATATGGACATAAAATACGGAATCATCTTTTCCACCTTTTCTTAATAGGGTTTGAGCTTCTCTTCTTTCCCCTTCCAAATCCCTTGAACTTGGTTTATGACGAATAAGGAGTCACTAATCACTCGTATTTGCTGGATTTTCATTCCCATGGCATTCTCAAACCCGACTATCAAGGCTTCGTATTCAGCAAAGTTATTTGTACATGGGAAATTCAATCTGATGCCGGCTGGCAACAAAATATTTTCGGGTGAGCATAGTATAACTCCTATACCTGACCCATATTTGTTCTTTGAATCGTTGAAGTATAGCTCCCAAATCAAGGCCTCAGTTGTGAAGAAGTTCTCATCAGGGAGATCCGTGTTAACGGAAATATTGTCTGGCAGTGTGTGTTCAGCTAAGTGGTTAGCAATGGCTTGTCCTTTGACCGATTTTTGAGTGACATACTCGATCTCGAACTTGCTCAATAGCATTCTCCACTTTGTCAAACGTCCATTGAGGACTGTCCTCTCCAATAGGTACTTGAGTGGGTCAATTTTTGATATGAGCTTGACAGAATGAGATAAGACATAATGTCTTGGTTTTTGCATGGCCGACACAAGTGTTAAGCAGTGTTTCTCCACATCCGTGTATCTTGTCTCATAATCGACCATGGTTTTGCTGATATAGTATATCGTTTGTTGCTTTTTGTAGTCGTTAGATTATCCTAACATTGCCCCCATGGTCATTTCTTTCACTAACATGTATAGGAACATGAGTTTATCTGGATTAGGAGGACTAAGGATGGGAGGTTTTGTGAGGTACTCCTTGATTTGATCGAACGCTTCTTGGCATTCATTGTCCCATATGAATGGGGTGTCCTTCTTAAGGAGTCTATTGAATGGTGCGCACTTATCCGCTAGTTGTGAAATGAAACGCCTTATGGCTTGTATGCGACCTTGAAGCCCATAGATTTCTTTGATTTTTCGGGGAGGAGGCATTTCAGTGATGGCTCGTATCATACTATAAAGCTTAGTAATTTTTTGTATTCAACTCCAAAGGCAAATTTTTGTGGATTGAGTTTGAGTTGATGTTTCCAGAGCCTCTCAAAAATGGTTCTAAGTTTGGTGAGATGATCAGATCTAGGCTTCGACTTGACTAGAATGTCGTTGACATAATCTTCCATGATGGTGTGCATCAGGTCGTGCAAGATACTAGTCATTATATGTTACAGTAGGTTCCCCATTGTGCTATAAATGACATCTTGGTTTGGTCTTCTTCTGCCATGAGGATCTGGTTGTAACCCGAGAAGCCATCCATGAATGACAGCATCTCGTGCCCCACAGTGTTGTCGACCAAGGCATCTATGTTTGGTAGTGGGAAATTATCCTTTGGGCATGCCTTGTTGAGGTCTCTGTAATCGACACACACTCAGATGCTCCCGTCTTTTTTGGGTACTACCTCTATGTTGTCAATTTAATCTTTGATTTTGAGCTCAAGGTGGGTCTTTTGACGTCGGAGCTTTTTACCTTATAGGCTTTTCCCCTTCATTAAATACTAGGTGATGTCGCACCAATGTGGGATCTAACCCTGGCATGTCATCGTATGATCAGGCGAAGACATCACGATAGTCCTTGAGAAAGGAAATCATGTTTTCTTGCTCTTCAGGAGATAGGGAGGTTCCAATCTTGGTTAACCTTAGATCCTTCTCAGTTCTTAGGTTCACGTCGATTGTCTCTTCAATGATAGTCGTTGGGTTCCCATCGAACCTCTTCTTGAACTGCTCAACATGGGAAGTGAGCTCCTCAAGTTGAGGGATTTCCTTAGACTCTTGATTCTCTTGATCATTCAATTCATCGTCTTGGGTATTATGCACTGTTATTGGGCTATCTTGAGTAAGCGCTATTTTTTAATGTTCTTTTTCATTATTATCAACTTTATCATGTTTTGGATTTTCACTAGTTTTTGAAATGTCGCAAGAGGTGTCCCTTATAGGACTCGCGAGAAAAATGTTGGGGACTGGACATGCAGGGTGGTTAAATGGCCACCCCGCGTCTATCTATTTTTTGGCACGGGGCCTTAAAGGTGCCGCTGATATGCTTTCAGCGATTCTCGAGATAAAGGAATGATCGATCAATTCTATCCCTGGGTTGGTGTTGGTGGATGAGCCCCCTTGGCTATGTTAGAGCCAACTCTGCACACCTCCTCCAGATCCATGTCAGCAAATAGATCTTCAATTCCTAGTCCTTATGTGTGCTGAGATGTGGAAGAGGGACTATCCCCTGTTGGGATTCGAGGATCACTTTCGGTCATTATGGAGGACGGGCATCGAGAGGATCGAGGCTTTAAATGGCCTCTGATATGAAGCACAGAGGGCTTGAAGGCTCTATCCGGCTTTGAATTAGGCTGAGAGTACACCCGAGTCCTCTTCAATCCCCGTTTTTAGTTTTAGCTTGAGGTGATTCAAAACTCACCTCCGTTATGCCTTGCCCTTGACTCCCCAAGCCTTAGCCTAGTTGGAGGCCTTGGGAGAAGAGCATGTGTTAGGCTTTGAGGGACCCGAAGCCGTATCGATGTTGGCAATGGATGATCTCCTCCATCTATGCAAAAATTCACAAAATTTGAGGAACGGTATCACCGGCCTCTAGGCGTAAAGTAGCACAATCAGCCTTCTTGAATGAAGCGAGCGGGATTTCTCAGAGCTCGACTCCTACGGCTAGCTTTCTGCTAAGTGTGCTATGATTAATAGCAGAAGGGGGTTTGGCACAAACCTTTGCAACGCCATTTTTGGTTGGAAATTTTAGTCATTGATGTAGCGCAGAGGAGACCACGAGGTCTTCGTGGAGCAAGGGTCTTCCTAGCGTCATGTTGAAAGAAGGTTTTAGGTCCAAGACATAAAACTTTATCTGCTGAATGATTGGGGCCAATATTAAGTGTGAGAGGCAATATGCCCTCAACCTGTCTCTTTGTCCCATCATATGCATTGATAGTTAGTTGGCACGGCTCGAAGTCATCTGGGCTTTTGCCTATCTGCTTCACCATTTTCATAGGGCATATATTCACGGATGCCCCATTTTCAACCAACACTCTCCTTATCTCATATCCTTTCATGTAAATAGTGATATGAAGAGGCTGGACGTGAAAGTGATTGACGATGTCATCGTCTGTGAATATGATTTGCGTTGGTGCCATTTGTTGGTTGATCATCCCGAACAACTCATCCGATTTTGTGTTGCTCGAGATGTGGGTGTTAGCAAGAACCTTTTCAATTTGCACTCTTTGTGCCGACGAATTCGCAAGCAGCTCCAAGATGGAGATTTGAACCTGGCTTTTCCCGAGATGAGTCGGTAGATCATAGGTGGTTGCATATCCTTGAGGTCCTTTATTTGATTCATGATCTGCAACCCCTATTGGTGATTTGGCTTTTGAAGTGGTTCCCATTCTTTCATCAAGAGTGTTTCTCATCAATTGGATGGGCTTAAACACTCGACCTCTTTAGGTGAAGGAATCAACTTCGCCAGTCTGAAGCTCAATAGGGTCAGCCCTAGCGAGAATAATTGGGGACCATGGGGTGTTGGCCCCTTGTTTGGAAGATGACCCCTTTTCGCTAGCTCTGACCATGTCAATCTCTAGGATATCATCTTCGTCTTACTGGTCCCACCTAAAAGGATCATCAGAGTTCGGGGACGAAGAGTTTCCTCTAAGAAGGCTCAAAAGATCTTCTTTAGCCTATTGGAGATGATGATCGCAAGCAAATATAAATTGACTGGGATCATCTTCTTCATCTCCGTTTTCAACCATGTGGATGATAAGATCCTCTTTCGAGTTGCTCGAAGCTCTTGTTTCTTCGGTCGTTGTGGCCATATTTTTTGGGAGGGGGTTTGTGAAGATACCCATCTTTTGACAGGTTGATTTCTTTGTCTGACAGTGATGTCACCCCTATTTATCAACCCTTGAATCATCCGCTTCAAGTAGATACAGTTTTGGATATCATGAGCATGGTTTCTATGCCACTTATACCATCTGATCTTATCCTTAACCTCAAATGGTGCTTCAGATGGTGGCAAGAGTTAAACTATGTTTTTCTTTAAGAGTAACTCTAGCACTCTCTCTAACGAGTCTTTGAGAGGAGTGAGTTGTCCTCTCGCCTTCGATTGTTATTTTGATGAGCGTTAGCTCTAGGCTTCGATTTTGATTCCTATTATTATGCTGGGTGGCTGAACTTTGAGCCGGTCCATTAATGACAATTTCGTTAATTTGACTAGAAGCTTTCCCCTGATCATTGCTCTAAATTTTATTCTGAGGAGTCATGATGAGTTTGTTATCGGGCCTAGTATTGAAGGTTGTCCCTCTTGCCCTTTCATGTCCCACCACGTGCTTGATCATGGAGTCGAAAGAGTGGGGGATAAGTCCCTCGCTAAAGAAGGTCCTATATTCAAGAGCTGCATTTTCTAAGGCCATGGAGATTTTAGCTAGGTCTGTAAGTGGACATTCAATGACCCGCATCGCCTCCTCGTGGAATCAACTGATAAAATCCTCAAAGGATTCTCTTGGGCTTTGTTTGGTTGCACTGAGTTCGCCTAGGGACAGAGAACTTGGTAACGACCCACAGTAATGGGAGACGAACTGGTTGAACATTTTGTCTGGAGTTATGTGTGGTTGAGCGTTCATTATTATCCGATGCAAGTTTAAAGCCTCACCAGTCAATTTTTGTGAAAATAGGGCCTTCAACTGGTTAGGCCTGTCTCGTAAGGCTCGATAGGAGAGGAGATACGCGTTCACATTAATATCTGGGTCATTCTTCCCATTGAATTAGTTTTTAAACTTTGGGATGACAAACCCAGGGGGAATATCTTCCATGCTTCCAAGGGTCTCATGAACGTAGGCCTTTAGGGGTGGGATTTCTTTCATACCCATCCTTACAAGCATATCTTGTATCGCGTTTAAAGTGCCTTCTTGTTGGGTATTCCGCATGAGAGTAGGCTGGCCCACCGGTCGATGAGTTCCCAAGCATAGACTGATGAGTCGAGACTTGGGGTAGATGTTGGCCTGCTTAGACCTATGAAGGATGAGCCACGATTACCGGGGCAGTTTGAAACATTTGTACTTGAGAGGAGTATTGACCCCTAGGCATCGCTACCGATTGTAGAAACTGTACAGTTGGTTGGACAGGATACATAGGAGGGACCGATTGATGAATCGGCTAACTCGGTTGTGCTATGCGTTGACCTATGCTATTAGGTTGGTTTTGGACTGACCCATGAACTGGGGCATGAACTCTGTAACCTAAGTCAACTAGACTTTGACGGCAACCTGGATGCCTATCTCATCTAAGGGTTGGTTTATATTGACGCCTCGGCTGCGTACAGTGTTCAAGACATTGTGGGCTGCACTGCGGTGGCTCGAGGTTGGATTGGATCTCCTTGACCTAAGTGGGTCTTGGTTCTGAGACCGCTGCATCTCAGGGTTATCTTGGTTCGAGTTGTGGGAATTGGCGTTTGATGCCGCATGAACTTTTTCCCTCTCACGGCTCCTGCTTTGGTTGCCTAAGGTCCGACGGCTCCTACTGTGGCTACGTAAGGTTCCCTATGGAATAATGCCCGGTCAGACCCCCAAGCCGTTCAATGTTTCATGAGCAGAGCCAACTTTTCGGACCATACAAAGCTCAAGGTTAGGAGTGGATCCCTAGAACTCGGCTTCGAATTGAAGATCTGGACGATGGATAATGGAATGGCCCGAGTTCAGGCTATAATCCCAAAGGATTGCGGCATACTGGTCCCTAGGTTTGAGAAGGTTCGGTTTAGAGTCAGTCATGGCGCGGTCATCATAATCTCCTTGGGTGACTGACATGGTGATTACACTTGGCAAGGTTCTAGAATCAAACTCGGGTAAGATCTAGACTCGATGGCCTGAGGTAGACGTAGCCTGACTCTAGAGGCTAACCTTGAGTGACAACTAGGCTAAAATTAGCCTGGAATCTAGACTCAATGGGTTTTGGTTTAGACTCTGAACTAGGGTAATCGTAATCCTACCCTGGAGGTAACTCTAAGCTTAGACCTATACTAGAACTTAGACAAAGATCTAGATAAGGTAAGTCCAAGTCTCGGCTCGGGCCAAGAGTGGGTCTAAGTTTGGACTTGGGTGCAAACTTGGTCCTGACTTGGACGGAGCTGGGTGCAAGCCTAGAGGGTTATGAGAATCAGAATGGGTGTAGACTCGGACTTGATCAAAGTTGGTTTAAACACGAGCCCTTGGCTCAGACCAAAAAGGGGCATAGGTTCGAACCTGGGTGTGAACCTGGTTCGAATTTGGGTTAGGCTGGGTATAAACCTGAACTTGGACCTAGAGGGACTTAGGTTTGGACCTGGGTGTGAACCTGGTTCGATCCTGGGATAGGCTAGGTAAAAGCCTAGACTATGAACCCAGAGAGTTTTGTTGACCAGACCAGGTGTAGACTTAGACTGGATCAAAGATGAACAAGGAACGAGCGTTCGGCTCGGACCAAGAAAGAGCCTGGGTTCAGACCAAAGCACAACTTGGTCCACACCTAGACTAAACTGGGTACCAGCTTGGGCTCGGACCTAGAAGGCTCAGCTAGGGCCCGAAGTAGGTCCGGACTGAGATCTAAGTTAATCTATTAAAAGTAAGCAAACAAGCACACGAAAATATTTGACCTAGAAGAATATAAGACTATAGGTAGCCTAGGTCTGGAGTGGGTTCCTAACTATTGAATCGTGGCTAGGCTTATATATGTCCCCACATAGGTCCTGGGCTCCTGTTATAGGATGTTCATCTGGTCTTATTATATGCGGAGTTGCTTTAAGGCAAAGGATTACGGAGGAGCATTCACAGCTAAAGTTACGCAAATCCCAACTGTCTCAGCTCTCAATTCTAGACAGCTCTCAATTCTAGGTTTCCCTCATGTCGATAACGTGGATTTTGGGGGTTTTCAAAAATTTTGTTTTCCAGTTTATCGGGATTCCCTGTCGGTGTGTGCTAGAGTGGGTAAAGAAGCACGAAAATGAAAGTAAAGTCAAGCACATAGGCACACAATAAGAAAGAAAACAACTAAACCCTCGACGCTGATTGCGCCTAGCGATGTGCGCTTCGAGGTGAAACTCGCTCGAGGCACAATATAGATGGAGGGGTGAGGAACTCCTTAGAACGTATGGTCAAAGCAGTGAAACCAGACACAGTTCTTGCTAAGTCGAGCACGACCCGCGTCAAGGATGACTCGAACAAGACACGGTTTAGGGAGGCTGCGAGCAGCCCTCAACGTATTCTTTTTTTGTTTTTTTAAAATTTTTTATCTTTTTAAACCTTGATGAATCACAATTAAACTAAACATGGTGAAATCAAGAAAAACATGGTTTTAGTCAAAAGTAACTCAACAAGCTAAAATAAAAAAAGAAAAAATCAGGAGCAGGACAGACTTATCTGAAGCAAAATATTTTTTTTATATTTTTAAAAAATTTATTTTAAGCCAAACATTGGTGAAAAAGCACAAAAAAACCTCTAAAACTGGCCCGTGGGGTCCCAGAATATTTTTGGGACCTCTGTTATGGGGCGGCAAGGGTCGTGTTGCCAAATATATATATATATATATATATATATATATATATATATATATATATATATATATATATATATATATATATATATACATATATATATATATATATATATATATATATATATATATATATATATATATACATATATATATATATATATATATATATATATACATATATATATATATGTATATATATTATTTTATTTTTATCTTGTTGATCTTGATGAAATAAGGATACTAAAACAAAGTGAAACAAAAGAACAACATATAGAACAGACCTATATCAAGAAAAAAAAAAAATTTGTATTTTTAAATTTTTATTTTGCTCCAAACATTTTAAAGCAGTCACAAGAAGTAAAAGGACCCAGCCTGCAAATTTTCAAAATTTTCTGAATTGGGCGACAAGGGGAACCAGAGAGCATGTCGCCTAGGTGGCACGCCCTATGTCGCCTGGGTGGCACACCCTATGTCGCCTGGGTAGTACGCCAAGTGTCGCCTGGGCAACATGCCTAGTGTTGCCTAAAAATTACATATATTGATAAAATAAGCTTACAGTAAACTTGGGGAAACAACAAATAAAATGTTTTTTGATGAAAATAAATTAAAATAAAGCGACATCAAATCTAACAGAAAAATATTTTATTGTATTTTTAAATACCTTATTTTGACCAGAAAATTTGGGAAGAGTCACAAACTAGTACCTCAAACATGCCTGCAAAGTTTCAAAATATTTTGAGATTTTTGAAATTTTGATGCTAGGATCACGCTTGATTTTGCCCCACGGTGGGCGCTAAATTGTTTACAGCGCAGAATCAAGCGATGTAGTGATGTAGATCTTTAAGATCTGACACTTTAAATTGATAAAAAATAAATGAAAAATCAATGATAGATAAAGTGGGAATAATCGAATTTAGATTTGATCAAATCTGCCCAAAAACGAGCAGATCTATTCTCAGATCTGTGGCGGAGCCAGCATGATCCGTAGCATTTCAAAAATAAATTTTCAATCATAATGAATCAAAGCTAGATCAAAATAAAATAAATACAATAAAAGAAAAGAGGAAGTAAATGAGAAGAAAATACCGAACCAGGTCGAACGGCCAGAGCATCCCGAGCCTTCGAGGGCTTGCCCGTATCAAAACTGGTTCCTTTTTCGCTTGTGGTGTAGATGTCGATCAGTACGTCACTGGTAGTAGTAAGATTGTTGTGGCCTAGAAATGGTTTAGATCTACGGTTGTTGTGCCCTAGGTCTAGGTTTACTCAAGCTTAAGATGAGGGTTAGGGTTTTCTCAAGGAAGGTCTCTCTACTCTCCTAGGGTTTCTCTTCCAACCTAAAGTATCTAAAAGTCTTGTCCCCCTTCAACCGTCTCACTTTTCATTGTTTTATGGTCATCCAAAGTGAGTTCATATGAACGCGAGATTTGTTGGGGTAGAGTTATCCTGTAACCAACAAATCCCTCAGTCAAACCAATCTCGAATTATTTAAAATTCATATTTGACTGATGCGGATAGCATCATGAGGCCAAACCACCCAAAAGATGAACATATATATATATATATATATATATATATATATATATATATATATATATGTATATATATGTATATATATGTATATATATGTATATATATGTATATATATTATTTTATTTTTATCTTGTTGATCTTGATGAAATAAGGATACTAAAACTTGCAAAAGCAGAAAAATCAGACTTTTTGATGAAATAAAATTAAAACAAAGTGAAACAAAAGAACAACATATAGAACAGACCTATATCAAGAAAACTTTTTTTTTGTATTTTTAAATTTTTATTTTGCTCCAAATATTTTAAAGCAGTCCTAAGAAGTCCAAGGACCCAGCCTGCAAATTTTCAAAAATTTCTGAATTGGACGACGAGGGGAACCAGAGAGCATGTCGCCTGGGTGGCACGCCCTATGTCGCCTGGGTGGCACACTTTATGTCGCTTGGGTAGTACGCCTAGTGTCGCCTGGGCAACGTGGCTAGTGTTGCCTAAAAATTACATATATTGATAAAATAAGCTTTTAGTAAACTTGGGGAAACAACAAATAAAATGTTTTTTGATGAAAATAAATTAAAATAAAGCGACATCAAATCTAACAGAAAAATATTTTATTGTATTTTTAAATACCTTATTTTGACCAGAAAATTTGGGAAGAGTCACAAACTAGTACCTCAAACATGCCTGCAAAGTTTCAAAATATTTTGAGATTTTTGAAATTTTGATGCTAGGATCACGCTTGATTTTGCCCCACGGTGGGCGCTAAATTGTTTACAGCGCAGAATCAAGCGATGTAGTGATGTAGATCTTCAAGATCTGACACTTTAAACTGATAAAAAATAAATGAAAAATCAATGATAGATAAAATGGGAATAATCGAATTTAGATTTGATCAAATCTGCCAAAAAACGAGCAGATCTATTCTCAGATCTGTGGCGGAGCCAGCATGATCTGTAGCATTTCAAAAATCAATTTTCAATCATAATGAATCAAAGCTAGATCAAAATAAAATGAATACAATAAAAGAAAAGAGGAAGTAAATGAGAAGAAAATACCTAACCAGGTCGGACGGCCAGGGCATCCCGAGCCTTCGAGAGCTCGCCCGTATCAAAACCGGTTCCTTTTTCCCTTGTGGGTAGATGTCGATCAGTACGTCACTGGTAGTAGTAAGATTGTTGTGGCCTAGAAATGGTTTAGATCTATGGTTGTTGTGCCCTAGGTCTAAGTTTACTCATGCTTAAGATGAGGGTTAGGGTTTTCTCAAGGAAGGTCTCTCTACTCTCCTAGGGTTTCTCTTCCAACCTAAAGTATCTAAAAGTCTCGTCCCCCTTCAACCGTCTCATTTTTCATTGTTTTATGGTCATCCAAAGTGAGTTCATATGAACGAGAGATTTGTTGGGGTAGAGTTATCCCGTAACCAACAAATCCCTCAGTCAAACCAATCTCTAATTATTTAAAATTCATATTTGACTGATGCGGATAGCATCATGAGGCCAAACCACCCAAAAGATGAACATAAAAACACAAAAAATGATAAAAACGCGTTTGGGTAAAAACTTGTTTGGGAGGCACGAGTCGTGTCACGTGGGAGGCACGCCCTCGGACAAATAAAGAAGGCTTCAAATTTAAAATTTTCTTTTCAGGTGTGATTCTTAACCTCTTGTGAAACTACCAGAAAACATTTGGGTCAAAACTGATTTTTTTGCTATTTTTAATTACTTTTTTATTAAAACAGCGCGTTTGCTAGATTCCGGGTGAAAACAGGCACTTGTTGGGTTCTGGGCAGGCATAATGCTTGCGGATCTTACTAGGCCAATTTGACCCTAAGGTTCTAATAAAACCACATAACTTGCCAGATTTAAAGCGAGTGTCTACCTGACTGCCAGAGTTTCTTCCCAAACTTTCTCAACATCACAACTCTCCTTTTTCTGTCCTCCCTTAACCTGCGATCCTCTCAATCTTTTTCCATCTTTAGAGCAAGGTATTCAATCATGGTGTACGACTTTATATTGGCTGACATCCCTACTCTTGATATCTGGTCGCAAGCCCCTTTCAAATTTAGCCGTCTTTCATGCCTCGGTATTTACGATGTGGGGCGCGTACCTAGAGAGCTCTACAAATCAGGTGGTGCATTGTTCAACAGTCATAATCCCTGGCTGGAGTTCAATGAATTCTACTTCCTTCCTTTCCTTGACTGAATCAGGGAAGTACTTCTCATCAAATGTTACCAATAATTTTTCCCAAGTGACCTCGGCCCCTGTCTCCCTCCAAGTGTGCTTCACCAAGTCCCACTAGTATTATGCGTCCCCTTGTAGCATAAAGGCCCCTAGCCGGACTTTTTGCTCATTTATGTAGTGTAACACCTCTAAGATTTTCTCTATATGTTTCATCCATCACTCAGTCTGCTCCGCTCCTCCATGCCCCAAAAAGGTTTGGGGTGCCATTCTCCTAAACCTCTCCATGAGGCTACTATCATTCTGCTCGAGCGTAGGGGTAGATTGAGTTGGCATCGATTCCTTCATCATTTGGGTCATAGCCCCGTGAGTCTTGTAAAATTCGCCAAGTACCTCAGTATTTTCATTGCTGGAACTCGCGTCGTGGTTACGAGCTCTCGGCATTATTTAACCTAATCTCAAGAACACCCCGTCACTTGCTTACCCCAAAACTAATCTAAGGACTCTCCTAAACACCCTAGGCCAAGAATCCTCTTCTGGCTGCTCTGATATCATATCTGTCATGACTCAGCCCCCGACCACTGTACCTTCAGCGGCGACAGGCAATCAAGCGCGGGTACGTGATCTAATGCAATGTTTGTCACTTAGGTAGGAGTGGACTCAATGCCTTTATTTTCAGTAATCTAGTAAGCAATTGAAAAGAGCTAAAACAAAAACTCAACTAGCAGAAGAGTAAGAAAAACTCAACCCAAAATTCATAATGTAAAAATCTTCTAAAATATTACATTCAATTTGGGGCATCTAGGCCCAATATTACACATATCCACCAATAACAAGACAAAACCAGTGCCAAACAGCCCAGACATAAACAAGGTCTAAGCACCTTCTTCAAGAACATTAGCTTCATCTTCCAGCCGCCAAACATGAACTTCCAGCCCTGCACCTATCGCTATCAATCTACAAGGAGAGGAGAAATAATGGGACAAGCTATACAGCCCAGTAAGCATGTCTAGTGTCATGCATCTGTGGTGGTTCTATCCATGTGTTAGAATAGTACAGTTCATCAATATAAAGTCATAGTTTAGCATAAATGCATATCAGGTCAAGGCAGCGAATATGAACATTTCATTTAAACGATAGTTACCTTTGAATTGATGTCATCTTAAGCATTCAACTAGTGAAATCATTAATCATCCAATCATTGAAATACTAAACATTCCTTATACAGAAAATAAATTTTTATCCACTCACTCCCTAAATCACTTACTCCCACAGTAAAGGCACTATCCATTAGGCTAAGCTAATCCCATTTCTTAAGACCTCTACCATCGTAAAGGAGGGAGGGTAATGACAAGTAGGTTAATCCACTTTGTAATACCCTCAACACACACACAGTCCTCAGCCTGCATTGGGGGTTCGATAGGCCCTTACCTTACAAGGCATCGATCATTTCATTTCATAAATCTAGGGTGCGACACTCTATCCTCTCCCTTAACCCGATTCCTATCATTATACATGTTAGGGGATATGCCGACATCTCTTTCCTTGCTACCTTTGAGTGTCCCATCGTGTAGCAGGCAATATCATAGCAGTATCCACTATCGGTGAGTGTCCCACCGCATAGTGGTCAATATCAATGGAAGCATTAGTCATTAATCATAGTATCGTAACAACATCCACTACCGGTGAGTTCCCCACCGAATAGTGGCCAATTCATTACAGTATCATAACAATATCCACTACCGGTGAGTGTCCCACCGCGTAATGGCCAATCTAAGGCCTCATAATGGATGAATCACATTATCATAAATCAATGTCTCATACAGATGAATCATATTTCATCATAACATCATAGCATTAAGTAAAAGACATGCCTTTCATAAGCTTTCACATGGCATTTACGCATAGGCCCTCTTAGTAGCATTTGGCATTCATTACGAATTCATTTCATCACTATCGCACTCGTGGCCCCTCTTTCTCACAAAGTGCAGTTTACATGGCATCATTCATATATCTTTATGGAATTCTAATGGTATTTATCATATGGCATTCACATTTATCATATATCAAGATAACATAGCGCCCTATGGTCATAAAATGATGCAGTGATGAGTAACAGTGACATGCCCCTCTTGCGAGGGTATAGCTCCCCATTTTGGGGGAGTTTCAAGATGCCTTAAACATGAAACGTTGAGCTAATACACGAACCTTTACAAAGATAGTAATTTGAAAGAATTTGGGGGCCATTTGATCGGTCAATAGCTCAGTACAAAGTGAGCATTAGTTGCTGGAAATCTTCCCCACATCAGTGCGCAGCAACATAGTTGCACATTCCGTGTCATAATTCAATATCTGTGGGAAATTTCAAAAACCTCAAAACATACAACTTTGAGAACATTCATAAACCTTTCCAATGGTATAAGTTTTAGGGTTTTTGGACACCGTTTTTTAGGTCAAATGCATTGCCCAATGAGAGCCACAGCTGCTGGAATTAGCAGTGACTGTGAGCAGTGTCATGCCTCGACATTTTAGGCCATATCCTTTTTTTCAGGCGATATTTCATCATGAGATAAAACGTAGACTTAAATTATACATACATGCCTCTCATTTGAGATAGGTTTTGTTCCATTTGGATACCATTTGGTCATCAAACACATTGATGAAAAAAAGTCACAGTTCTGGAAAATCATATGCTCAAGTTAACATGCTTTTAAAGAACAATAATGCTTCCTAACCAATCTACCTTTTGGGCTTGGAACCTTGTCCATAATAAGGAATCTCACAGTGAGCAATTTCACGAGTGTCCATAAATAAAAAGATCATGTATGTTGTAAAAACAATCATGGCATTGAGAAGCACAAAAACTGAAATTTCAACCTCATGTTAACCCATTCATTTTTCACATCTATGTGCCCATCTAAATATTTGTTCTTTACATAAACTATGAATACATAGAAACTAAACCCACTTACCGTGACCTCGCACAGTACCAAAAATCCTCACTGATGTCATCCACGGGCTTACCTTAAGCTCCACCAGTGGGTTTTCTTCAAGGGGCAGCAGCGAACTCCTTAGGGGGAGAGAGGGAGTAAAATGAAGAAAACTGGTTGTCAAAGGGCTTAAGTGCTCACGGTTGGTGGGATTCACTGTGGCTAACGCAATCACTCATTGCTTTGACATGTACGGAGCGGTGCTGACATGTACGGAGCGGCACTAACATATATGGAGGCTGTTCATTTGACCAAGACACTCCCGACACTGCTCTTTCTTGCTCCCCTTTTTCAGTCGGCGCTGGGTCATAGTCGGTGCTAGGCCTTGCATTCACGGACGGCGACGGGTTCTCATACACATCCAGTGCTACGTTTTCCTCTTACTTAGTGGGCACTGCATTTTCCTATTACTCAATCGGTGCTACGTTTTCCTCTTACTCAGCCGATGTTATGTTTTCCTCTTACTCTTGGATTCCAGGTCCTCCCCTAGAGACGAGTCAAGGTCACCACGACCTGATGTGACCACAGCTCTATGGCGCATAGGGGTATATCTCGCGCATGCATACGCTTCACCTAAAGGTCGATATCTGGCTTTTTCGAACGATCTATCAATATGCATGCCATGTGATGGAACATAGATGAGGTTTTGGCCCCCGAATCAGTAGACTTACCATCACACACAAGGGTCACACAGTTCTTTGGCTCTCTCATCTAGGCATAAGCTCCGACCTCATCAAGGGCTAACCCAAAACCCTCATCGGTTAATTCTTTATGCCCAGGAACCTTGGGTTTTCCATTCTACTGGCCCAGATCGATAAGTACAGTCCGGTATAAGCAAATATCGTTCGTTTAGTATGGTCCTCGAGGGACCACACTCCCACTGAGTTTATGTTTCACTATAATAAAAGTACTTCAATACACACTCATAAGACCTTTAAAGGCCACATAAACCCAACATCTCCCACTTGGCCTTTGAAGGCCTTACATTCTCTCTTCCTCACTTTCTCACATCCTCATCTCTCTCACATGTCTTACAAAAACATTAGGGACAGCTCCTTTAATCAGAGGGTCTGCAATCATAAAGTCTGTAGATATGTAGCTGATATCGATCTCTTTCAATCTCACCTCATTTCTCAGGTGATAAAAATAAGGCTTAATATGCTTGGATTTCTTGTAAAACCGAGGTTCCTTAGAGACCCAAATAGCCGCAGTGTTATCGCAAAAAATTGGCACTGCCTCACAACGTACATGATGAAAAATTAAGTTGATTAAGAAACTCCTTAATCCACATGGCCTCTTTGGTTGCTAGATAGCATGCCACATACTCGAATTCCATGGTGGACAAGGCCACAATATCTTGTTTCTTGACTTTCAAGAAACCGCACCTCCTCCAAGCAGAAACACATACCCAGATGTACACTTCGCATCATCTGAATCCGCGAGATAACTTGCATCTGAATATCCCTCTATTGCTATTTCAGTTCCCCCCTTATATGTGAGCGCATAGTTCATGGTCCCCTTTAAATATCTGAGAGTTCCTTTTACAGCTTTCCAATGCTTCTCTCCTAGATTACTTTGGAAACGGCTCACCAGACTCATAACAAAGGACAAGTCAGGCCTTGTTCCCATCATGGCATACATAATGGACCCAACTGCGCTCCTGTAAGGCACTCCCTCCATGGCTCTTATATCCATGTCTTCGGTGTGGGACACATCTTATTACTAAGCTTCGTTTTTTTCTCAATTGGGGTAGACATGGGCTTACACATACTCATATCAAACTTTTCTAGAATCCTCTTATAATAGGTTGTCTGGGAAAGTTGGATAGCTTTCTCTCTCATGTTTCTTATTATCTTGATGCCCAACACATATGAAGCTTCTCCAAGATCGTTCATATCGAACTGTTGTGCAAGGAAATTTTCCGTTTCTACTACTAGGGCAATTGAGCTACTAATAATTAGCATATCATCCACATATAACGATATAAAAACCACATCACTCACACAGACCTTTTGATATATGTAATAATCCTCATTATTTGTGGATAACCCTACAAGAGAAAGGTTCTCGAGGAATTTTATATACCATTGTCGCGATGCTTGTTTCAGGCCATAAAGGGATTTATTAAGTTTGCATACTAAGTTCTATTTCCTTTCTCTTCAAATCCCTCAGGTTGGGTAATGTAAATTTCTTCTTCTAAATCCCCATTTAGAAAGGTTGTTTTGACATCCATTTGATGAACCTCAAAGTCAAAATGAGTTGTTATAGCTATAAGGATTCGGATGGATGAAAATTTGGCAACAGGGGAAAAAGTTTCCTCATAATCTATCCCTTCTCTCTGGGTGCAACCAACCTAGCTTTGTATTTTTCTATTTTCCCTTCAAAGTTGAACTTTTTCTTGAAAATCCACATACGACCAATAGCCTTATGTTTTTGAAGTAGAGGTACTAATTCTCATACATGGTTTTGGTTAATGGAAGCATATTCATCTTTCATGGCTTCTACCCAATATTCTTTTTCAGGACAGGTCAAGGCTTCATGGTGAGTGCTAGGTTCTGAATCTAAATCTTCCTTAATCTTATTAAAATGTTCTCCAAGGTGGACAAAATGTTCTAGGTAAAAAGGTGGTCCACTGACTCAGTTACTTCATCTTGGTTCAAGTAAAGGTTCACTTTCTTTAGAGAGTTCAGGAATAGGTTAGGTTGGTTTAGAAGTTTCAGATTCAGGGTCTCGAACTAAATCCTTGTTTTTGGCCTCCTCATAAAGTTGACTTGTTTTCTACTCACCCTTGTTTCAAGAAATTCCTCCTCGAAGAAGTGCATCGTGGCTTTTAATAATTGTACTTGTTTCAAGATAGTAGAATCGATACCCCTTACCATGATCTGGGTAACCAATTAAATTGGATTTGAAAGCTTTTTGTTGCAATTTGGTTCTATTTTGATGTGGGATAAGGATATGGGCTGAGCAACCCCAAACTTTCAGGTGTTTAAGGGAGGGAGTACGACCTTTTAAAATTTCGTGAGGAGTAAGTGGGGTAGTTTTGTTGGAGTCCGGTTAAAGATGTAACATGCACGTAATACGACTTCTCCCAAAAATTCCAATGAGAGATTTGCATGCCCCATCATACTCCTTACCATTTCCACGAAGGTCCTATTCGTTCTCTCAACTACACCATTTTGTTTAGGAGTATAAGGCATGGTGTACTGATGGATGATCCTATTATCAATGCATAATTCTTTGAAAATTTCAAATGAATATTCCTCCCCACTATCGGTTCTAAGGACTTTTATTTTCCGGTTGGTTTGATTCTCTACTTAGGCCTTATATTCTTTGAATTTTTCTAGGGCTTCTGATTTTGCATTAATAACGTACACATGGCCATATCGCGAGTAATCATTTATAAAAGAGATAAAATATCTTTTTCCACTTTTGATGGTCATATTCATAGGTCCACATATGTTACTGTGAATGATTTCCAATACGTTAGTAGCTCTTTTTGCCTTGGTGGTATTAATCCTTATTAGTTTTCCTTGCACACAAGACTCACACACTTTCGATAAATCTCCTTCCTAATTTTGATAAATCGCATCCCTTTTTAATCTTTCTATACGTTTGATATTAATGTGCCCTAACCTTATATGCCATGGTAACATCTAATTCATTAGGGGCTGAGACATAAGCAACGTTCTCTTTTACTTCAGTAGTAAATAACCCGTTTATAAGTCGTCTAGTCATGATCACATCTTTCCCCTTCTTGACCACCACTTTCTCCCCAATGAAAGTGGATATGAATCCAGCTATAGACATCTTAGGAATCGAAACCAAGTGTGTCACACCCCAAGAATTTACAATACTGATATTCCTGAGATGTGGCAGTCAAAACATATATATACATCTCATTTTAGGACAAATTTACAATGACGAATTTTTAAAAAGTAACAAAAGAAAGCTTAAGCACAACTTCAATATCTTCCCAAAGTTGATCCTGACGAGCACGCAAATGAGACCGCAGTTATCCTGAAAAATGTTTATCATAGTTTGATGAGTTTGGCTACTAAGTAAGTGATCATCATAATCCTAAAAATAATCATGATTGAAAGATATCAATATTTTCCAAAATGAGATCTATTAACAGAAATGCATCAACAGTTTCACTTTCAATAAATGCATAATTAAGTATAATCCAAGTAATTGAAATGCTTATAACACTTTTAACGGCAGTGCATAATTCAAAAGATTTCACAAAATACCCTACTGCCGTCCCAAGTAGGTCACCTATATACCCCATCAGCATCCTGATGGGTCCACTTAATCCCTATCGGCATCCCAGATAGGTCCACTTAATCCCTGCAGGTCCACTTATACCTCACCGGCATACCGGATGAGTCAACTTAATCCCTACTGGCGTCCCAGATAGGTTCACTTATACCTCACCGGCGAACCGGATGAGTCCACTTGCATACTTAAATTATTTCTAAATCTCTTTAAACATTCGAAAGTAGCAATATCATGTACTCAACATATCACTGAAATCATTAATATTAATTTCACTTAAACCATTAATAACAGTCACTTTCTATAACATTTCAAAAATAACCAATCAAATATTTTGGGCTCAAATTTAGAAAGGTAGCCGTTTGTAAAGGCATTCTAGCATAATTGCCAATTTAATATGTATAGAAAAACTCTTATAGAAATTCATGAATATGGAAATATCACAATTTATGGGATATCAATCCACAAATAAACATATCACAACAATACTATAATCAATTGCAAAAATATCAATTTTTAAATAATAAGGCAGTCATTTGCACATGAATTTTACAATGTCTAAATATTCAAAACAGTAGAAAGAAATATATCAATTTTACTAAAAGCAGAAATATCACATTTATTTCTAACAATAGACAAGAAAAATAAATAAATTTATTTTTCATAATTTACAGCATTCAAAATTTCTAACATAGATAAAATATCACAATTTTTATTAAACAGATTATTTTTCAGGAAGATGATGTCACTTACTCACAAATATTTGAGAGGGAGCTTCCGATAAAAATTCGGCTCGAGAGAGGAGTTCACTGTGTTTCGACCAGAGAAAAAATCTCAAAAGTTTTCTAAGGTAGGAGTCTTCACCTCTCTTAATTTAAATTCTACTAACATAATATTTTATTCTTTTATTACGTTACAGATGTGAGCGTTAGTTTACGCTTTAAACACCTCAAGCTTTTAGTACGTTACAGGTGTGAGCTTTAGTTTACGCTTTAAACACCTAAAGCTTTTATTACGTTACAGGTGTGAGCGTTAGTTTACGCTTTAAACACCTAAAGCCTACATCCTTTAGTGGACGTGGCAAGAGCAAGGAAACACAAAGCTTTTAAACGAAAAGCTTTGAAAAGTAGCGATGGCCCCTAAACACCATCATGTTCAAACGAATCATCATGTATTAAAAGTTTATTTTCTTTTTTCTTTTACCTTTTTTTCTTTTTTTTGTTTTTTTTTTTTTTTTTAAAGTTTAGGATGGTTACATTCGTCCCACCTTAAAGAAATTTAGTCCTCTAAATTTGTGTACCTGATTAGTAAAAATGATTTTTAAATTTCCTAAGAATCTTAAACCTATTGCTCTGATACCATAATTGTCACAGCCCAAGAATTTACAATACTGATATTCCTGAGATGTGGCAGTCAAAACATATATATAAATCTCTTTTTAGGACAAATTTACAATAGCGAATTTTTAAAAAGTAACAAAAGAAAGCTTAAGCACAACTTCAATATCTTCCCAAAGTTGATCTTGACGAGCACTCAAATAAAACCGCAGTTATCCTAAAAAATGTTTATCATAGTTTGATGAGTTTGGCTACTAAGTAAGTGATCATCATAACCCTAAAAATAATCATGATTGAAAGATATCAATACTTTCCAAAATGAGATCTATTAACAGAAATGCATCAACAGTTTCACTTTCAATAAATGCATAATTAAGTATAATCCAAGTAATTGAAATGCTTATAACACTTTTAACGGCAGTGCATAATTCAAAAGATTTCACAAAATACCCTACTGCCGTCCCAAGTAGGTCACCTATATACCCCTTCAGCATCCTGATGGGTCCACTTAATCCCTATCGGCGTCCCAGATAGGTCCACTTAATCCCTGCAGGTCCACTTATACCTCACCGGCATACCGGATGAGTCCACTTAATCCCTACTGGCGTTTCAGATAGGTTCACTTATACCTCACCGGCGAACCTGATGAGTCCACTTGCATACTTAAATTATTTCTAAATCTCTTTAAACATTCGAAAGTAGCAATATCATATACTCAACATATCACTGAAATCATTAATATGAATTTCACTTAAACCATTAATAACAGTCACTTTCTATAACATTTCAAAAATAACCAATCAAATATTTTGGGCTCAAATTTAGAAAGGTAGCAGTTTGTAAAGGCATTCTAGCATAATTGCCAGTTTAATATGTATAGAAAAACTCTTATAGAAATTCAAGAATATAGAAATATCACAATTTATGGGATATCAATCCACAAATAAACCTTTCACAACAATACTATAATCAATTGCAAAAATGTCAATTTTTAAATAATAAGGCAGTCATTTGCACATGAATTTTACAATGTCTAAAAATTCAAAACAGTAGAAAGAAATATCACAATTTTATTAAAATCAGAAATATCACATTTATTTCTAACAATAGACAAGAAAAATAAATAAATTTATTTTTCATAATTTACAGCATTCAAAATTTCTAACATAGATAAAATATCACAATTTTTATTAAACAGATTATTTTTCAGGAAGATGATGTCACTTACTCACAAATATTTGAGAGGGAGCTTCCGATAAAAATTCGGCTCGAGAGAGGAGTTCACTGTGTTTCGACCAGAGAAAAAATCTCAAAAGTTTTCTAAAGTAGGAGTCTTCACCTCTCTTAATTTAAATTCTACTAACATAATATTTTATTCTTTTATTACGTTACAGATGTGAGCGTTAGTTTACGCTTTAAACACCTCAAGCTTTTAGTACGTTACAGGTGTGAGCTTTAGTTTACGCTTTAAACACCTAAAGCTTTTACTACGTTACAGGTGTGAGCGTTAGTTTACGCTTTAAACACCTAAAGCCTACATCCTTTAGTGGACGTGGCAAGAGCAAGGAAACACAAAGCTTTTAAACGAAAAGCTTTGAAAAGTAGCGATGGCCCCTAAACACCATCATGTTCAAACGAATCATCATGTATTAAAAGTTTATTTTCTTTTTTTCTTTTTCCTTTTTTTCGTTTTTTTTTTTTTTTTTTTTTTTTTAAAGTTTGGGATGGTTACATTCGTCCCCCCTTAAAGAAATTTAGTCCTCTAAATTTGTGTACCTGATTAGTGAAAATGATTTTTAAATTTCCTAAGAATCTTAAACCTATTGCTCTGATACCATAATTGTCAAACCCCAAGAATTTACAATACTGATATTCCTGAGATGTGGCAGTCAAAACATATATATACATCTCTTTTTAGGACAAATTTACAGTAGCGAATTTTTAAAAAGGAACAAAAGAAAGCTTAAGCACAACTTCAATATCTTCCCAAATTTGATCTTGACGAGCACTCAAATAAAATCGCAGTTATCCTGAAAAATGTTTATCATAATTTGATGAGTTTGGCTGCTAAGTAAGTGATCATCATAATCCTAAAAATAATCATGATTGAAAGATATCAATATTTTCCAAAATGAGATCTATTAACAGAAATGCATCAACAGTTTCACTTTCAATAAATGCATAATTAAGTATAATCCAAGTAATTGAAATGCTTATAACACTTTTAACGGCAGTGCATAATTCAAAGGATTTCACAAAATACCCTACTGCCGTCCCAAGTAGGTCACCTATATACCCCATCAGCGTCCTGATGGGTCCACTTAATCCCTATTTGCGTCCCAGATAGGTCCACTTAATCCCTGCAGGTCCACTTATACCTCACCGGCATACCGGATGAGTCCACTTACTCCCTACTGGCGTCCCAGATAGGTTCACTTATACCTCACCGGCGAACCGGATGAGTCCACTTGCATACTTAAATTATTTCTAAATCTCTTTAAACATTCGAAAGTAGCAATATCATATACTCAACATATCACTGAAATCATTAATATGAATTTCACTTAAACCATTAATAACAGTCACTTTCTATAACATTTCAAAAATAACCAATCAAATATTTTGGGCTCAAATTTAGAAAGGTAGCAGTTTGTAAAGGCATTCTAGCATAATTGCCAATTTAATATGTATAGAAAAACTCTTATAGAAATTCAAGAATATGGAAATATCACAATTTATGGGATATCAATCCACAAATAAACATTTCACAACAATACTATAATCAATTGCAAAAATGTCAATTTTTAAATAATAAGGCAGTCATTTGCACATGAATTTTACAATGTCTAAATATTCAAAACAGTAGAAAGAAATATCACAATTTTATTAAAATCAGAAATATCACATTTATTTCTAACAATAGACAAGAAAAATAAATAAATTTATTTTTCGTAATTTACAGCATTCAAAATTTCTAACATAGATAAAATATCACAATTTTTATTAAACAGATTATTTTTCAGGAAGATGATGTCACTTACTCACAAATATTTGAGAGGGAGCTTCCGATAAAAATTCGGCTCGAGAGAGGAGTTCACTGTGTTTCGACCAGAGAAAAAATCTCAAAAGTTTTCTAAAGTAGGAGTCTTCACCTCTATTAATTTAAATTCTACTAACATATTATTTTATTCTTTTATTACGTTACAGATGTGAGCGTTAGTTTACGCTTTAAACACCTCAAGCTTTTAGTACGTTACAGGTGTGAGCTTTAGTTTACGCTTTAAACACCTAAAGCTTTTACTACGTTACAGGTGTGAGCGTTAGTTTACGCTTTAAACACCTAAAGCCTACATCCTTTAGTGGACGTGGCAAGAGCAAGGAAACACAAAGCTTTTAAACGAAAAGCTTTGAAAAGTAGCGATGGCCCCTAAACACCATCATGTTCAAACGAATCATCATGTATTAAAAGTTTATTTTCTTTTTTCTTTTTCCGTTTTTTCGTTTTTTTTTTTTTTTTTTTTTTTTTAAGGTTTGGGATGGTTACATTCGTCCCCCCTTAAAGAAATTTAGTCCTCTAAATTTGTGTACCTGATTAGTGAAAATGATTTTTAAATTTCCTAAGAATCTTAAACCTATTGCTCTGATACCATAATTGTCACACCCCAAGAATTTACAATACTGATATTCCTGAGATGTGGCAGTCAAAACATATATATACATCTCTTTTTAGGACAAATTTACAGTAGCGAATTTTTAAAAAGGAACAAAAGAAAGCTTAAGCACAACTTCAATATCTTCCCAAATTTGATCTTGACGAGCACTCAAATAAAATCGCAGTTATCCTGAAAAATGTTTATCATAATTTGATGAGTTTGGCTACTAAGTAAGTGATCATCATAATCCTAAAAATAATCATGATTGAAAGATATCAATATTTTCCAAAATGAGATCTATTAACAGAAATGCATCAACAGTTTCACTTTCAATAAATGCATAATTAAGTATAATCCAAGTAATTGAAATGCTTATAACACTTTTAACGGCAGTGCATAATTCAAAGGATTTCACAAAATACCCTACTGCCGTCCCAAGTAGGTCACCTATATACCCCATCAGCGTCCTGATGGGTCCACTTAATCCCTATTTGCGTCCCAGATAGGTCCACTTAATCCCTGCAGGTCCACTTATACCTCACCGGCATACCGGATGAGTCCACTTACTCCCTACTGGCGTCCCAGATAGGTTCAATTATACCTCACCGGCGAACCGGATGAGTCCACTTGCATACTTAAATTATTTCTAAATCTCTTTAAACATTCGAAAGTAGCAATATCATATACTCAACATATCACTGAAATCATTAATATGAATTTCACTTAAACCATTAATAACAGTCACTTTCTATAACACTTCAAAAATAACCAATCAAATATTTTGGGCTCAAATTTAGAAAGGTAGCAGTTTGTAAAGGCATTCTAGCATAATTGCCAATTTAATATGTATAGAAAAACTCTTATAGAAATTCAAGAATATGGAAATATCACAATTTATGGGATATCAATCCACAAATAAACATTTCACAACAATACTATAATCAATTGCAAAAATGTCAATTTTTAAATAATAAGGCAGTCATTTGCACATGAATTTTACAATGTCTAAATATTCAAAACAGTAGAAAGAAATATCACAATTTTATTAAAATCAGAAATATCACATTTATTTCTAACAATAGACAAGAAAAATAAATAAATTTATTTTTCGTAATTTACAGCATTCAAAATTTCTAACATAGATAAAATATCACAATTTTTATTAAATAGATTATTTTTCAGGAAGATGATGTCACTTACTCACAAATATTTGAGAGGGAGCTTCCGATAAAAATTCGGCTCGAGAGAGGAGTTCACTGTGTTTCGACCAGAGAAAAAATCTCAAAAGTTTTCTAAAGTAGGAGTCTTCACCTCTCTTAATTTAAATTCTACTAACATATTATTTTATTCTTTTATTACGTTACAGATGTGAGCGTTAGTTTACGCTTTAAACACCTCAAGCTTTTAGTACGTTACAGGTGTGAGCTTTAGTTTACGCTTTAAACACCTAAAGCTTTTACTACGTTACAGGTGTGAGCGTTAGTTTACGCTTTAAACACCTAAAGCCTACATCCTTTAGTGGACGTGGCAAGAGCAAGGAAACACAAAGCTTTTAAACGAAAAGCTTTGAAAAGTAGCGATGGCCCCTAAACACCATCATGTTCAAACGAATCATCATGTATTAAAAGTTTATTTTCTTTTTTCTTTTTCCGTTTTTTCGTTTTTTTTTTTTTTTTTTTTTTTTTAAGGTTTGGGATGGTTACATTCGTCCCCCCTTAAAGAAATTTAGTCCTCTAAATTTGTGTACCTGATTAGTGAAAATGATTTTTAAATTTCCTAAGAATCTTAAACCTATTGCTCTGATACCATAATTGTCACACCCCAAGAATTTACAATACTGATATTCCTGAGATGTGGCAGTCAAAACATATATATACATCTCTTTTTAGGACAAATTTACAGTAGCGAATTTTTAAAAAGGAACAAAAGAAAGCTTAAGCACAACTTCAATATCTTCCCAAATTTGATCTTGACGAGCACTCAAATAAAATCGCAGTTATCCTGAAAAATGTTTATCATAATTTGATGAGTTTGGCTACTAAGTAAGTGATCATCATAATCCTAAAAATAATCATGATTGAAAGATATCAATATTTTCCAAAATGAGATCTATTAACAGAAAGGCATCAACAGTTTCACTTTCAATAAATGCATAATTAAGTATAATCCAAGTAATTGAAATGCTTATAACACTTTTAACGGCAGTGCATAATTCAAAGGATTTCACAAAATACCCTACTGCCGTCCCAAGTAGGTCACCTATATACCCCATCAGCGTCCTGATGGGTCCACTTAATCCCTATTTGCGTCCCAGATAGGTCCACTTAATCCCTGCAGGTCCACTTATACCTCACCGGCATCCCGGATGAGTCCACTTACTCCCTACTGGCGTCCCAGATAGGTTCAATTATACCTCACCGGCGAACCGGATGAGTCCACTTGCATACTTAAATTATTTCTAAATCTCTTTAAACATTCGAAAGTAGCAATATCATATACTCAACATATCACTGAAATCATTAATATGAATTTCACTTAAACCATTAATAACAGTCACTTTCTATAACACTTCAAAAATAACCAATCAAATATTTTGGGCTCAAATTTAGAAAGGTAGCAGTTTGTAAAGGCATTCTAGCATAATTGCCAATTTAATATATATAGAAAAACTCTTATAGAAATTCAAGAATATGGAAATATCACAATTTATGGGATATCAATCCACAAATAAACATTTCACAACAATACTATAATCAATTGCAAAAATGTCAATTTTTAAATAATAAGGCAGTCATTTGCACATGAATTTTACAATGTCTAAATATTCAAAACAGTAGAAAGAAATATCACAATTTTATTAAAATCAGAAATATCACATTTATTTCTAACAATAGACAAGAAAAATAAATAAATTTATTTTTCGTAATTTACAGCATTCAAAATTTCTAACATAGATAAAATATCACAGTTTTTATTAAATAGATTATTTTTCAGGAAGATGATGTCACTTACTCACAAATATTTGAGAGGGAGCTTCCGATAAAAATTCGGCTCGAGAGAGGAGTTCACTGTGTTTCGACCAGAGAAAAAATCTCAAAAGTTTTCTAAAGTAGGAGTCTTCACCTCTCTTAATTTAAATTCTACTAACATATTATTTTATTCTTTTATTACGTTACAGATGTGAGCGTTAGTTTACGCTTTAAACACCTCAAGCTTTTAGTACGTTACAGGTGTGAGCTTTAATTTACGCTTTAAACACCTAAAGCTTTTATTACGTTACAGGTGTGAGCGTTAGTTTACGCTTTAAACACCTAAAGCCTACATCCTTTAGTGGACGTGGCAAGAGCAAGGAAACACAAAGCTTTTAAACGAAAAGCTTTGAAAAGTAGCGATGGCCCCTAAACACCATCATGTTCAAACGAATCATCATGTATTAAAAGTTTATTTTCTTTTCCCTTTTTCCTTTTTTTTGTTTTGTATTTTTTTATTTTTTTTTTAAAGTTTGGGATGGTTACATTCTTCCCCCCTTAAAGAAATTTAGTCCTCTAAATTTGTGTACCTGATTAGTGCAAATGATTTTTAAATTTCCTAAGAATCTTAAACCTATTGCTCTGAAACCATAATTGTCACACCCCAAGAATTTACAATACTGATATTCCTGAGATGTGGCAGTCAAAACATATATATACATCTCTTTTTAGGACAAATTTACAATAGCGAATTTTTAAAAAGTAACAAAAGAAAACTTAAGCACAACTTCAATATCTTCCCAAAGTTGATCTTGACGAGCACTCAAATAAAACCGCAGTTATCCTGAAAAATGTTTATCATAGTTTGATGAGTTCGGCTACTAAGTAAGTGATCATCATAATCCTAAAAATAATCATGATTGAAAGATATCAATATTTTCCAAAATGAGATCTATTAACAGAAATGCATCAGCAGTTTCACTTTCAATAAATGCATAATTAAGTATAATCCAAGTAATTGAAATGCTTATAACACTTTTAACGGCAGTGCATAATTCAAAGGATTTCACAAAATACCCTACTGCCGTCCCAAGTAGGTCACCTATATACCCCATCAGCGTCCTGATGGGTCCACTTAATCCCTATCGGCGTCCCAGATAGGTCCACTTAATCCCTGCAGATCCACTTATACCTCACCGGCATACCGGATGAGTCCACTTAATCCCTACTGGCGTCCCAGATAGGTTCACTTATACCTCACCGGCGAACCGGATGAGTCCACTTGCATACTTAAATTATTTCTAAATCTCTTTAAACATTCGAAAGTAGCAATATTATGTACTCAACATATCACTTAAATCATTAATATGAATTTCACTTAAACCATTAATAACAGTCACTTTCTATAACATTTCAAAAATAACCAATCAAATATTTTGGGCTCAAATTTAGAAAGATAGCAGTTTGTAAAGGCATTCTAGCATAATTGCCAATTTAATATGTATAGAAAAACTCTTATAGAAATTCAATAATACGGAATTATCACAATTTATGGGATATCAGTCCACAAATAAACATTTCACAACATTACTATAATCAATTGCAAAAATGTCAATTTTTAAATAATAAGGCAGTCATTTGCACATGAATTTTACAATGTCTAAATATTCAAAACAGTAGAAAGAAATATCACAATTTTACTAAAAGCAGAAATATCACATTTATTTCTAACAATAGACAAGAAAAATAATTAAATTTATTTTTCATAATTTACTGCATTCAAAATTTCTAACATCGATAAAATATCACAATTTTTATTAAACAGATTATTTTTCAAGAAGATGATGTCACTTACTCACAAATATTTGAGAGGGAGCTTCCGATAAAAATTCGGCTCGAGAGAGGAGTTCACTGTGTTTCGACCAGAGAAAATATCTCAAAAGTTTTCTAAGGTAGGAGTCTTCACCTCTTTTAATTTAAATTCTACTAACATTTTATTTTATTCTTTTATTACGTTTTAGGTGTGAGCGTTAGTTTACGCTTTAAACACCTCAAGCTTTTATTACGTTACAGGTGTGAGCATTAGTTTACCCTCTAAACACCTAAAACTTTTATTACGTTACAGGTGTGAGCATTAGTTTACGCTTTAAACACCTTAGTTTACGCTTTAAACACCTAAAGCCCACGTCCTTTAGTGGACGTGGCAAAGTGCAAGGTAACACAAAGCTTTTAAACAAAAAGCTTTGAAAAGTAGCGATGGTCCCTAAACACCATCATGTTCAAACGAATCATCATGTATTAAAAGTTTATTTTCTTTTTTCTTCTTCTTTTTTTCTTTTTTTTTTTTTTTTTTAAAGTTTAGGATTGTTATAAAGTACCTCCTCATATCATGAGCATAAAGTGCTTGCTTTAGGATCAAGATGATCCTACTCTTCAGTTTCTGCTCAAAATCTTCAACTCCAAGTACATCAGTCTTCGATTTACTCCCATATAAATATCCTGCTGTCCTCGCCCCATGCGAGTAAAAGAACGGTAACCTTCATTGATGTTTGTGACATGGGCCGTAGCCTCCGAGTCAAGACACCAAGAAGCTCCTTTAGGGTCAGCTAGCATGGACTCAAAAATCACACATACCAATTCCTTGTTAATTCCACCAGATTTGTTGAACTGA
This sequence comes from Amborella trichopoda, assembly GCF_054954075.1. Taxonomy (NCBI): domain Eukaryota; kingdom Viridiplantae; phylum Streptophyta; class Magnoliopsida; order Amborellales; family Amborellaceae; genus Amborella; species Amborella trichopoda. Next base: position 39,708,058 of record NC_142344.1, on the reverse strand, counting down.
CAATTATTGAATAAAACAAGTTCGAGTCTCTCTCTTTGCTCCCTTATTTCCAAAATCTCTTCTTTTGAAATATTTTTTCTTCTCAAAAGTATTTATTCCCTTTTATTTCTTAAATTTAAAAGACGGTTAAGATTTTACCATATGCACAGCATCCCTTAGGGTTTGCCTTGAACTCCTCATTTTTTCTTTAGATTTGATGGTCATGATGAGTTCCTCCAATTTTTGTGCCTTTCTTCTAACAGAGATGGAAGATACAAAAGTCTCTCATGAATTAAGAAGAGAATTCATTAAATGAATCACTTGCATAGATTCATTGGGCTTCATGCTTGTATCTTTCAAATCTCTGACTAGCGCACGAAACACGTGCACATGATCTGCAAACATGGTACCTTCTACCATTTTTAAATCATTGTACCTTCTAATAGCCATAGTTTGATTCATGTGAGAGGGTTCAACATACTCTCTTTCAAGTTTATCAAAAATCTCACTTGCAGTATAGATTGACGTGTTCTCAGAAGCATACGAGTCAGTCATGGCACATAAAAGAATGTGCTTGCATCTCAAGTTCCTCCTCTTCCAATTGGCGTACTCATCTTTGATTATTTGAGATGAGTCGTCAGTTGGACGACGAGGTCAGTCCTCAAAGAGTACCTCATGTAAGTTTTCTTCATAAAGCACAAATTTGATTTTTCTTTTCCATGAAGCAAAGTTAGCCCCATCAAACCTTTCGATTTTTAGGATCTTAGAGCTGAAGGTACGAGCAATAATATATTTCTATTCTCAAGCAAAAATAAATAAAAGACTTCTAATGGCGATCAAGTAAAACTAGCTCTGCTACCAATGAAAGAAAGATCTATGTGATCTTTTACGGGGGAAATACGACTTTTTCTTTTTTTAATAATAATCACCCCTTATAATTTTGGTAACAAGATCACTCACAGATGGTCTTATTACAAACAATAGAAATTCCAAAATAACACAGCAATAAAATAAATCTCAACTACTAGATGCCATTCATACAATCTAATACTGTGCTTGAGAATATAAAATAAAAGAATAAACAAATAAAAGAAAAGATGTCGGAGATTACCTCAACCGGCCTTTTTACACCCCACACGGAGTTACCACATCCATTGGCAAAGGATCTGTGGTCTAGCTTCAATCTCGAACCGAGATAACTGATTTCGGCTAAACTAGGTAACCCTCATTCAAAATCCTTACTAAACCTTAACCTCCAAAATTAACTTAGACCCCCTCTTATTTTTCCAACCCCTAAAATTAACTTAGGTCTAGAGATGAAAGAGACCTAAGGTTTTGGAAAGAGAAAACTAGAGAGAGAAATATGGAGGAGAAAGAGTGGGGCGTGCCCCTCTAGGAGAGAGAGAGATGATGGGAGAGAGACAGACGTTATGTAGAGATTGGGGGGAGAGCACCCCTATTTATAGTGGATAATTAGGTTTAGGATTTGATAGGGTTTTCCCATAGTTTGCGTCTTTCATGAGATTAAAATTAAACCGTTGATCAGGGTGACTTGTGGGGTGAGAGATCTGAGCCATCCATTCCATAGATGAGCCATCAACATTATGGAAGGTGCTTGAACAATTATCCCTGTTTCATTAAATCATTTTCCCATCAATATATTTAAATAAAATAAATATCATGCATTCCATAAAATTGCATGATCAATATCACATATTCCATAAGGATTTGTCAAATATTATCAAGTAAATAAATACTAACAAATATAAAGATCAATATTTACTCTCTAGTCAAATTGACCATATCCCTTTAAAGCAAACTTGTTATAAAACAAATAAAGCCATGGACAATATTTTCCTTCCAAGATTTGACCACATGCCACAAATCAAACTTACCTTAACTTAAAGTCTTGAACACAAAGCAATTAAAAACAATCCAAAGGGTGGGGCGTGCCACCCCTTTGTGGCACATGTGGGCCCCCACCCATATGCCACATGGTGGGCCCATGTGCACTTTGGAAACCCATGGAATTTTATAAAATTTTTTTTTAAAATTAAATAAAACAAATTAATATATATTTGAATTTTTACTACTTTGTAAAATCAATAACTGTATTTTTATAAGTCCAAAATCATAATTAAAATATTGAGAGATTCATAAAAGTTCAAATAATAAAACTAAATCATTTCAATAATAAAATGAACATAATTAAATTAATATGATGGGAAAAATGATCCAGATGGTTTTAGAAATTCAATCTGTAATAATGGGGTACTTCACCTTCCACTGTGGACTACGGACCACACTAGCTTTATCGAACCAACCCAGTGTTTTTCATGGCCCACAGTCCAAGCAAGGGCACATTAGCAGGTCACAAAGTTAGGTCGATGAATCAAGGGGTCGTAATCCCAGTATGTGGATTACAGGTCCTCTTCTAGAGACGAGTCAAGGTCACCCTGATCTGATGCGACCACAACTCTATGGCGTATTGGGGTATCTCTAGCACATGCATATGCTTTACTCAAAGGTAGATATCTGGCTTTTCTGAATGATCAATCAATATGCATGCCGTGTGATGGAACATGGATGTGGTTTTGACCCTTGTTTTAGTAGGCCTACCATCTAGGCATAAGCTCTGACCTCATCAAGAGCTAACCCAAAACCCTCTTTGGTTAATTCTTTATGCCCAGGTACCTTGGGTTTTCCATCCGACTGGCCTTGATCGATAATCGCAGTCCGGTATAAGCAAATATCATTCTCTTAGTATGGTCCTCGAGGAACCACATTCCCACTGAGTTTATGTTTCACTATAATGAAAGTATATCAATAGATACTCATAAGGCCTTTAAAGGACTTATAAACCCAACATCTCCCACTTTGCCTTTGAGGGCCTTACATTCTCTCTTCCTCACTTTCTCTCAGCCCCATCTCTCTCACATGTCCTACAAAAACATTATGGACAACTCCCTTAGTCCGAGGGTCTGCAATCATCAAATATGTAGATATATAGCTGATCTCGATCTCTTTCAACATAACCTCATTTCCCATGTGATAAAAATAAGGCTTATTATGCTTGGAGTTCTTGCGATACCGAGGCTCATTAGAGAGAAAAATAGCAGTAGTGTTATCGTAGAAAATTCGCATTCATCACAACGTATAGGATGACAATTAAGTTAATTAAGAAACTTCTTAATCCACACGACCTCCTTGGTAGCTAGTTAGCATGCCACATACTCGGATTCCTTTATAGACAAGGCCACAATATCTTGTTTCTTTGACTTCCAACAAACTGCACCCCCTCCAAGCACAAACACATACCTTGATGTAGACTTCGCATCATCTGGATCCTCGAGATAGCTTGCATCTGAATATTCCTCTATTGTTATTTCAGTTTCTCCCTTATATGTGATCGAATAGTTCATGGTCCCCTTTAAATATCTGAGAATTCCTTTTACAGCTTTCCAATGCTCCTCTCCTAGATTACTTTAGAAACGGCTCACCAGACTCATGACGAAGGAAAAGTCAGGCCTTGTTCCTATCATGGCATACATAAGGAACCCAACTGCGCTTTTGTATGACACTCTCTCCATGGCTCTTATATCCATGTCTTCTGTGGGACACATCTTATTACTAAGCTTCGTCTTTTTGTCAATTCGGATAGACATGGGCTTACACATACTCATATAAAAATTTTCAGAATCCTCTTACAGTAGGTTGTTTGGGAAAGTTGGATAGCCTTCTCTTTCCTATTTCTTATTATCTTGATGTTCAACACATATGAAGCTTCTCCAAGATCCTTCATATTGAAGTGCTGTGCAAGAAAATTTTTCGTCTCTACTACTAGGACAATTGAGCTACTAACAATTAGCATATCATCCACATATAACGATATAAAGACCACATCACTCACCTTTTGATTTATGTAATAATCCTCATAATTTGTGGAAAGTCCTACAAGAGCAAGGGTCTCCTGGAAATTTTTACCATTGTTGCGATGCTTGTTTGAGGCTATAAAGGGATTTATTAAGTTTGCATACTAGGTTATCTTTCCCTTTCTCCTCAAATCCCTCAGGTTAGCTCATGTAAATTTCTTCTTCTAAATCCCCATTTAGAAAGGCTATTTTGACATCCATTTGGTGAACCTCAAAGTCAAAATGGGCTGCTACAGCTATAAGAATTCGGATGGATGGAAATTTGACAAACAGGGGAAAACGTTTCTTCATGATCTCTCCCTTCTTCCTAGGTGAAACCCTTTGCAACTAACCTAGATTTTTATTTTTCTAGTTTTCCTTCAGAGTTCAACGTTTTCTTGAAAATCCACTAATAACCAATGGCCTTATGTTTTTGAGTTAGAGGTACTAATTCCCATACATGGTTTTGGTTAATAGAAGCATACTCATCTTTTATGGCTTCTACCCAGTATTCCTTTTCAGGACAGGTCAAGGCTTCATGGTGAATTCTAGGTTTTGAATCTGAATTTTCTCCAACCTTATCAAAATGTTCTCCAAGGTAGACAAAATATTCTAGGTAAAGAGGTGGTCTAATGACTCGGTTACTTCGTCTTGGTTAAGGTAAAGGTTCTCTTTCTTTAGGGAGTTCAGGAACAGGTTGGGTTGGTTTAGAAGTTTTAGGGTCAGGGCCTCGAACTAAATCCTTGTTTTTGGCCTCCTCATAAAAGTTGGCTTGTTTTCTACTCACCTTTGCTTCAAAGAATTCTTCCTCGAAGAAGTGAGCATTGTGGCTTTCAATAACTGCACCTGTTTCAAGGTTATAGAATCGATACCCCTTACCATGATCTGGCTTGTTTTCTACTCACCCTTGCTTCAAGGAATTCTTACTCGATAAAGTGAGCATCGCGGCTTTCAATAACTGTACCTGTTTCAAGATTATAGAATCGATGCCCCTTATCATGATCTGGGTAACCAATGAAAATGGATTTGACAGTTTTTTGTTGCAATTTATTTCTATTTTGATATGGGATAAAGACATGGGCTGAGCAACCCCAAACTTTCAAGTGTTCAAGGGAGGGAGTAAGACCTGTGAAAATTTCATGAGGAGTAAGTGGGCCTGCTTTTGTGGCAGTCCGGTTAATGATGTAACATGCCGGTAATACGACTTCTCCCCAAAACTCCAATGAGATATTTGCATGCCCCATCATACTCCTTACTATTTCAGCTAAGGTCTTATTCCTTCTCTGAGCTACACCATCTTTTTCAATAGTATAAGGCATGGTGTACTGATGGATGATCCCATTTTCAATTCACAATTCTTTGAAAAGGTCAGATGAATATTTCCCCCCACTATCGGTTCTATGAACTTTAATTTTCAGGTTAGTTTGATTCTCTACCTGGGCCTTATATTCTTTGAATTTTTCTAGGGCTTTTGATTTTGCATGAATAAAGTACACATGGCCATATGGAGAGTAGTCATCTATAAAAGAAATAAAATATCTTTTTCCACTTTTGGTGGTCACATTCATAGGTCTACATATGTCACTATGAATGATTTCCAATATGTTAATAATTCATTTTGCCTGGTGGTATTTTTCCTTGCACACAAGACTCATACACTTTCGATAAATCTCCCTTATAATTTTGAAGAATCTCGTCCCTTTTTCATCTTTCCATACATTTGATATTAATGTGTCTTAACCTCATATGCCATAGGGTACCATCTAATTCATTAGGGGATGAGGCATAAGCAACGTTCTCTTTTATTTCAATAGTAAATAGCCTGTCTACAAGTCATGCAGTCATGATCACATCTTTCCCCTTCTTGACCACTACTTTCTCCCCAATGGAAGTGGTTATGAATCCTGCCATAGACGTCTTAGGAACTGAAACCAAGCACTTCCTCATATCAAGAGCCTAAAGTGCTTGATTTAGGATCAAGATGCTCCCACTCTTCAGTTTCAGCTCAAAATGTCCAACTCCAAGTACATCAGTCTTCTGATTTACTCCCACATAAATATGTTGCTGTCCTAGCCCCATGGGATTGAAAGAACGGTAACCTTCCTTGGTGTTTGTGACATGGGCCGTAGCCCCCAAGTCAAGACACCAAGAAGCTCCCTTGGGTTAGCTAGCATGGACTCGAAAACCACACATGCCCATTCCTTGTTAGTTCCACCAGATTTATTGAACTGACAATTATTGGCTACGTGGCCCACCTTCTTGCAAATAAAACAAATTCGAGTCTCTCTTTTTGCTCCATTATTTCCAAAATCTCTTCTTTTGAAATATATTTTCTTCTCAAAAGTATTTATTCCCTTTCATTTCTTAAATTTAAAAGATTATTGAGATTTTACTATATACACAGCATCCCTTGGGGTTTGCCTTGAACTCCTCCTTTCTTCTTCAGATTTGTTGGTCATGATGAGTTCCTCCAATTTTGGTGCCTTTCTTCTAACAGAGATGGAAGATATGAAAGTCTCTCATGAATTAGGAAGAGAATTCATTAAATGAATCACTTGCATAGATTCATTGAGCTTCATGCCGTATCTTCCAAATCTCTGACTAGCGCACGAAACACGTGCACATGATCTGTAAACTTGGTACCTTCTACAATTTTTAAATCGTTGTACCTTCTCATAGCCATAGTTTGTTTCATGAGAGAGGGTTCAACATACTCTCTTTAAGTTTATCAAAAATCTCACTTGCAATATAGAATGACATACGAGTCAGTCATGGCACATAAAAGAATCTGCTTACATCTCAAGTTCCTCCTCTTCCAATTGGCGTACTCATCTTTGATTATTTGAGATGAGTCGTCAGTTGGACGATGAGGTTTGTCCTCAAAGAATACCTCATGCAAGTTTTCTTCATAGAGCACAAATTTGATTTTTCTTTTCCAAGTAGCAAAGTTGGTCCCATCAAACCTTTCGATTTTCAGGATCTCAAAGATGAAGGTTCGAGCAGCCATATATTTCTATTCTCAAGAAAAGATAGGAAAAGACTTCTAATGACAATCAAGTAAAACTAGCTCTGATACCAATGAAAGGACGACCTATGTGATATTTTGTCGGGGAAATACAATTTTTTTTTTTAATAATAATCATCCCTTATAATTTTGGCAACAAGATCACTCATTGATGGTCTTATTACAAATAATAGAAATTCCAAAAATAAAAAACACATCAATAAAATAAATCTCAACTACTTGATGTCATTCATACAACCTAATACTGCGCTTGAGAATATAAAATAAAAGAACAAACAAATAAAAGAAAAAACGTTGAAGATTACTTCAACCGGGCTTTTTACACCCCACACTGAGTTACCACATCTAATGGCACAGGATCTATGGTCTAGCTTCAATCTTGAACCAGGATAGCTGATTTCAGCCAAACTAGGTAACCACCCCTGAAACTCTCTACTAGCCTTAACCCCCAAAATTAACTTAGGCCCCCTCTAAGTTTTCCAACCCTTAAAATTAACTTAGATCTAGAGATGAGAGAGAGTACTACTTAAGGTTTTTTAGAGAGAAAATTAGAGAGAGAACTATGAAGGAGAGAGAGTGGGGCGTGCCCCTCTAGAAGAGAGAGCTGATGGGAGAGAGAAAGAGGTTGTGTAGAGATTGGGGGGAGAGCACCCTTATTTATAGTGGATATTTAGGTTTAGGGTTTCTGATTTTCCTATAGTTTGCTTCTTTCATGAGATTGAATGTAGACCGTTGATCAAGGTGACTTGTGGGGTGAGAGATCTGAGCCATCCATTCCATAGTTGGGCCATCAACATTATTGAAGGTGCTAAAACCATTATCTCCCTTTTCATAAACTATTTTCTCATCAATATATTAAAATAAAATAAATATCATGCATTCCATAAAATTGCATGATCCATGTCACATATTCCATAAGGATATGTTAAATATTATCAAGTAAATAAATACTACCAAATATAAATAAGATACGGTCAATATTTACTATCTATTCAAATTGACCATATCCCTTTAAAGCAAACTTGCTATAAAACAAATAAAGCCATGGTCATTTCGCTTTCAAGATTTGTTGACATTGCACAAATCAAACTTACCTTAACGTAAAGTCTTGAACACAAAACAATTAAAGAGAATCCAAAGGGTGGGGAGTGTCACTCCTTTGTGGCTCATGTGGGCCCCCGCCCACATGCCACATGGTGGGCCCATATGCACTTTGGAAACCCATGGAATTTTATAATTTTTTTTGTTAAATTAAATAAAGCGAATTAATATATATTTGAATTTTTACTAATTTGTAAAATCAATAACTGTATTTTTACAAGTCCAAAAATCATAATTAAAATATTGAGAGATTCATAAAAATTCAAATAATAAAGCTAAAATCATTCCAATAATAAAACAAACACAACTAAATTAATATGATGGGAAAAGGGATCCATATGGTTTTAGGAATTCAATCTGTAATAATGGGGTACTCCACCTTCAACTGTGGACTACAGACCACACTAGCTTTATCGAACCAACCCAGTGTTTCACATGACCCACAGTCCAAGCAGGGGCTGATTAGCGGGTCACCATAGTTAGGGCAATGAATCAAGGGGTCGTAATTATAGTATGTGGATTACAGGTCCTCCCTTAGAGGCGAGTCAAAGTCACCACAACTTGATGCGACCACAGCTCCATGGCGCATAGGGGTATCTCTCGCACATGCCTATGCTTCACCCAAAGGTGGATATCTAGCTTTCCTGGACGATCTATCAATATGCATGCCGTGTGATGGAACATGGATGAGGTTTTGGCCCCCGTCTCAATAGGCCTACCATCACACACAATGGTCACACAGTCCATCAGCTCTCTCATCTAGGCATAAGCTCCGACCTCATCAAGGGCTAACTCAAAACCCTCATCGATTAATTCTTTATGCCCAAGTACCTTGGGTTTTCCAACCGACTGACTTAGATCGATAAGGGCAGTCCGGTATAAGCAAACATCATTCACTTAGTATGGTCCTCGAGGGACCACACTCCCACTGAGTTTATGTTTCACTATAATAAAAGTATTTTAATATACACTCCTAAGGCCTTTAAAGGCCACATAAACCTAATATTTTTCTGCTGGAGAAGACTTCAGCGAGAAATTGTTTGTATAAATTCATATATGTGTGGGGTGTTACCTATGGAATACCGTTTGATCATTGTATTTCTTTTGGAATGTATTGGATTTGTGAAACATTGTATTAATTTGTATACATGTGTGCTCTTTGTTCTCAATTTTAAACAAGCATTTTTACTTTTTGTGCAACATGTCTTGTGATAATTGCTGTGATAGAATTGATTCTTATGATAATCGCTGTGATAGAATTGATTCTTATGTGTATATTCATATTGCTTTTAAGTCATGAACATTGGATCTCAAATAAAAATATAAATTATTTTCAGGCTAGTTGCTGTTTGAAATGCTCTTTCTCTCTCTCATATCATGCTATTGTATGTGTAATCTAAATTCACATGTTGCTAATGGATTGAATCTTGACAATTTTGGAGTCTTATCATTTTTAAAACTGAAGTATTATGCTAAGTTAAAAAAAATTAAATTCAATGATGTATTTGAGCATGTAGATTTTGAATTTTCAGTTATGATTTTTCATCTTTTCAGTTATGTGTTTGAGCATGTAGAGTCAGTACTGAGCAATATAAAGAGCGATGATATATTAGTATGCTACGAATACCACAGCCAGAGTAAACCATTGATTAATACAAAAAAAACGACGCTATAAAAACATAATCCAAGTTACTAGCTTGCAAATATATGCTATGGAGAAACCAAGTAGAGCTCCCAACCAATTGGAGCTCCCACACAATAAAAGGAACATCCATCCCCACATAGGCTAATGCTCTTTTTTTTTTAATGTGTTAATTGTTGTGTTGATAGAAAGAGTAAACAAAATATAAGTGTTAGCTAGCCCACAAATAGGTTGCTCTATACAAACCTGTAAAGAGGCTCAAAAAATGCTTTGCATCCAAAATATAAATAAGAAGTTAAGATACAAAAAAAATAGGGCACCATATGCTAAAAAAGGTGCCGAAAAAAATCCCATGTATGCTGTCTTGTGTTGCTCCTTCTTTAGCAAGAGGGTTGGATGTTGAGTTGGTCCCAAGTTATACAAGCATTTTCCTCTTTAGCGAGAGGGTTGGATGCTGAGTTGGGCTCTCCCAAGTTATACAAGCATTTTTTGTGTTCTTAAAACTAGATTTTCACCTTGACGACCTTGTTCTTCATAAAATCCTCAAGATCTTACCCATGCATTTAAGAAGTCATGCAAGTGACATTACCCATGCGTATTCAAGAATCACAACAGAAGAAAGTGGTTCTCAGCATCGAGTAATATCATGAATGTTTAGCATGTGAAAGCTGCAGAGAGAAGTGTCATCTTAAAGGGGCAGAACAACACACTTTGTAAATAAGCACTCAGTTAACTGAAATATCAAGTTCCACAAAAGTAGTTAATACTTAATGGGCTATGGCATTGCCTAGACACAACCTCTTGACTTATGCATTTGGATTTTAGTTGTGAAAGTTACTGTAGGTTAATTATAAAAAAGAAGAAAAGAAAAGTAACTGCAAGTTGATAAAGTTAACCTCTCTTTCTTCCTCTCTATTTTTTTTTTTTTTTTTTTTTTTTTTTTTTTTTTGTAATTGAAGTTATTGTTTTTCCCTGAGGTAAAAAACTGATGCTCCCTAATGGAGCTTTTTCTCGAATTCAAAATTTAAATCTTCGTGCATTTACAACAAATACTGTGGAAAAAGGAAATGATGAATCTTAAATTTTCTTCTTCCCATTAGGTATGACTTATAGATACAATCGCAGCCAATAAAAACCCAGGTATTCCGAAGAACACATTCAAACCCAATCAACAATTCATTTCTTCAGTTCAAAGGTCTCATTAACAAGCATAATTGAGAGTACAATCAGCAATCTTTGGACTTCTAATGGTGTTCAGGAAAGAATAGCATGGTTTTGTAACCTTGAGATGCTAAAAACACATATTCCTCATCTCATTTAAGAAAGTGAACCAATAGGTCCACTTATTGTTTGCTCCAAATTTCATGGCCAAAAATAAATCATAGATATGTACAAAAGAAATGATCATACGAAACCAAATACATTTAAATTGCTTGCATGTATGTCATCGAGAAGAGTACCATAATAAAAAAAGCTTATCTAAAAGGCACCAGTATAATCTTAAATCATAGCATTCGAGGACTAATCTGTGGGCATAGCATCTATCGTTGAAATTTGTAAAGTAAGATGAAAAACAAAAGAACCTGTCATACAAGTCGAGAGTAAGAAATGCGTAGATAGAGAGAGCATAAGGTAATCACTATTTTACAAGATAATCAATATTTTACCCTTGCAATGTATGAATCACTACTTTTTGACAACGAACAAGTATGCAAGTTACGTCCCATTTTGTTGCACATATGACATGTAACGAGATTCTACAACTTCTCTTATGGTCAGATTTCAACACGAACAAAAATACTAACCAATTTTAAAGCACTCATTACCTTGATAGAACTATCAATTTCTTCTGCATTGGCACCACACAATAAGGGATGATCCTCAATGGCTGCTTCCATGGATATTATTTTTTGTGGCCATTAAAGGCCTTAAGAGAGCTTACATTAATATTTTATTTATATTGGAACATAAAGACAATAGGAGTGTGGTTCTTTGTGGACCATGCTAGGTAAATGCTATTTGCCGATACTCAGACTTGACATGCTAGGTCAATTGAGTTTGAAAACCCAAGATACCTGAGCATAAAGTTTAACTGATGAGGGTTTTGTGCGGGTTATCCCTTGATGAGGTCGGAGTTGCCCGGATGAATGACCCGAAGGATTGTGTGACCCTTATGTGTGATGATTGGCTTAGAGACTGGGCCAAATCTTCATCCCCAAACCATCAAATGGCATGTACATATGATAGCCGTATCGAGAACACAAACCACCTTTCAGGGTGAAGCATGTACATGTGTGAGAGATTAACCTTATGCACCATAGAGCTATGGTTGCACCATGGTCTGGGTGACCATGGATTTGTCTCTAGGGGAGAACCTATGGTCTACATACTGGGATTGGTCTCCTGGCCTATTGGCTTACTTTGGTGGGCCAATCGTGAACCCCTGTAGTGGTTTGTGGGTCATGGGAACCGCTGGGTTGGTGGGAGAAAGCTAGTACAGATCATAGTCTGTAGTTGAAGGTGTAGTGCTCTAATATATTCGTAATTCCTAAACCTATACGGATCCAATTCCCATCAAAAATTATTTAGTTTGAATTACTTTGATATTATATAATTTTTAGATTGATTATTTGAATTTTATGATTATCTGGATATTTTATTTTTATCATTTGGATTTATAAATTAAGACAAAACCATTTTTCAATATTTTAAATAATCAAAGAGAAATAAAAACTTATTTTTAAAATTTTAAAAATCAATTTAATATTCACAAACCACATGGGGGCCCACCATAAGGTGTGTGGCTCATTTTATTTAAAACACATGGTGGAATTGGGTGGGGCCCACATGAGGCCACCTAGGGTGGCATGCCCCACCCATGGAAGATTTGACGTACTAATTTTTAGTCCAAGCCTCCTTGCTAGTTGGCTTTCCATTTTGATGCAAAGCTTCCATGCATTAAGAATCAAGATAATGAAATTTGGTATGTCTTGTGAATTTAGATATTTGGATATTCAAAGATTATATGAATATGAAATAAATATTCATAAAAGAAGAAAGTATGTGATTATTTTTTATTTTAATATTTGATGGGATTAGGTCTAGGAAATTGGAGTATAAGATTCTAAGACCTTCTTTAGCATCATAATGGTTGATATATGGAATAGATGACTCATATCTTTCACCCTACCAATCTTCTATGATTAATAGTCAAGATTTAATCTCACTAAGGATGATTAACCTTAGCCCATAGAAAATCTATAAATAGATGAGCCCTCTCCCATATTCTCTACACCTATCTCACATCTCTCTTCTCTCTCTACTCTCCTTCTTTAGGGGGCACACCCCACTCTATCTCACATCTCTCTTCTCTCTCTACTCTCCTTCTTTAGGGGGCACACCCCACTCTAGGAAATTCTCTCTCTCTCTATCTCTCTCTCTCTCTCTCTCTCTCTCTCTCTCTCTCTCTCTTTTCAGAGTCTTTTCTCCTATCTCATAAGATCTAAAGGGGCCACATAGAATAGAGAAGAAGGGGGGGCCACGCCCCACCTGGGTTATGTAGAGCGAGGCTTGCACCACTCAAAGGTTCTAAGGCATTGAGGCTTTGTTTTGTTTAAAAATTCCATATGCCCTCAAGTTGTAGGGTTTATCCTTAAGCTTTCCCATAGTTAGAATATTTGAGACTGACCATTGATCCCGAGCACCATTGGAGGAGAAGACTTGGTGTGGGGTTTGTTAAGCTTGGTTGAGGTAATCTTCGGCTATTTAGCTTAGGCCAGGCTCTGTAGGACTAGGGTTCGGTAAGGCCTAAGCCCTAACAGCAGTGGCGGTGAACCCTAGCAGCAGCAGTCTCGAGCAACCAGCAACCATCGACCATAGGCCGCTCCTCCTCCTTCTCCCATTTTCCCTCTTTTCCTTCTTTTCTTCTTTCTCTCCTTCTTTGGTTAGTGCATCTCCTTGGTTATGATAGAGTAAAGTTATTGTTTTGGAGGGAGAGGGAATTCTCCCCTCCCCTCTCCTCCCCTTCCCTCCACTATTTTTTTACCTCTTCAATCCACCTCTTCCATCTCTCCACCCTTTTCATCTCCATTTTCTTCCGCCCTTGTTCTCTTTCGTCCAGGAACTCTTCTTGGCAATCTGCCTTCTTTCATTTCCTCGTCTCTCTTCTTCCCAATGGGTTAACGCTCAAGATATGATCTCCCCTCTTGTTGGACCTGGTATCCTGTTGTGGGTCTCTTTGGACTTGGGCTGTTACTTTAAGGTTCTTGAAGACCATTATATCTGAAGGCTTAGGTTAACGCCTAATTTGAGGCTTGGCATTCAGTCGGCTCCTAGGAGGCCTATTGTGGTTTTTTTGGTCCTTATGGACCTTGAATTCCTATCAATAGTTAGATGCATTTTTGGGGGATGTTTGAGCTAGCGTTCTTCACCCTGTCTTTATTTGTTCCCTCCTCTTATTCCCTGAAGTCTATCTTGACCTCCTCCCTCTCTTCCCTTTATCCCTATTCTTTTTTTACTATCTTTTGCCTTATTTTGGTTGTTAGTTGCGAGTTGTTGCTGTCCTTCTCATCGCCGCCATGTTGGGTATCGATTCAGAGTTACATGTGCACCATCCCAACCCTAGCCGTTGAGCCTTCAGTTGATGGGATGTGTGTAGCATGGTTTTGGAGAGGATGGATTGTCGAGGTTTGAGATGGTTGTATCTGAAAGCTCTTGGTGCGGTTTAGTTGGGCTTAGAAAGCTTCTGTTTTGTTTGTGCCGTCGAGGTTTAGGTTTGTAATGTTGCATAGTTGAGTCAGTTCCTCTTTGGAAATGAGGAGTTCTCTTCTAATTCTTCCTCTGTTTATTTTCTTGCTATTTTGGAGCGTTGCTCCTCTATGTAATTTTGAAGCTTTGCTCCTCTATGTAATTTTGGAGCTTTGCTCCTTTATTTAATGAAACTTCATGCCGTTTTTCAAAAAATAGGTAATCTCCGGCTTCGTGGTTTGATTTATTTCTTTTTGTGTTTTTCTTATTCCCATAAAGCAATGTGTCAAGCTTTATTTATTGAATAAAATAATTGGATTTAGTGGTAGCAAGTGAGACTTTTTTTATTGTTTATTTACTTATTTCAATGTGATCTTTTGGTGTACTTAGACCATTGTGAGTGATCTAGTCGTTGGCAACTAAAAGAAAAGGCGAAATTAAAATTTATATACACCGTGCTAGATCACCTTGTCCAACTTTCAAAAATCTTATAGCTTTTTGGTGTCTCTTTCTGGATCAGTAGCATGGAATGAGAATGACATAGTAAAGTATAATAGAAATACTTAGATTTCAGAGGCAATTGGCAAACTCGATCAATTCAATCAGAAAAATACATATAGTTCAAAAGACTTATCATGTGTTATACTTTTCAGAACATACAAAGGTCCTAAATCATAACATACAAGATTTAAATGAAATTTTCTTCAAAATTTTATGAATCATTTACTCAATGGTTTGCAAATCAATTTTTAGGTCAGAATTCCCACATTAAAATCACCTTTATTTTAACCAATGGAGGTCTTGCAAGGAGAAAACTAGTAAATATATATTGAACCATTAATGCCCACCAGGATTGAGGTCCAGGAACTCAAGTTTTCCTTGCCACACTAACACCTCTGCCAAACTATTGGCTTCTCAATGCTTAAGTTGAAAGGCTAAAGGGCACTCTTTCACCTTATAAACATCTAATTTACCCAAAATTCAGCATTCAACTTCTTTATAGAACTCGTGTAAGAAAGGTTTTATCTTTTATTGGAAATACGACATTATGATGACATAGTGGATACCCAAAATTCATATTTATCTTCAACAATTCCGGGAGAGGGAAATTTCATTTTCATTTTTTGACAAGCTCATCAAAACCATAACCAGAAAAATCACCAAAAAAAAAAAAAAAACTGAACCCAATCTTTATAATCCAATTTTAAGAGTCCCCACTCCAAAAACCAGGTTCAAGGTTTTAGAGCTCAAATAAAAAAACATAGATATATTTTGACAAAATCACAGATATCTTTTTTTTTTTTTGAGAAAAAAATTACAGATATCTTGATATAGGGTTCATACAAAAAAAATTTAAAATTTTTTGACAACGAAGCTCACAAAATTCTCAACATAAAAAAAAGGGAAAAGAAGAAACCACAGCTCACTCGTTATAACCCTTTTCTCGTGTACACATCATAAAAATCATGACTAGGGTTTTCTACCTTAAAAAGAAATAAAAATTTATTTTTTACCCAAAAGGGATTGATTTCCTATAGGGATAATTAAAAAAAAATCATTTTTTTTTTTAAAATGAGCTCATGAAATCTACAACCTAAAAATTCAAAAATAGAAAAATCCACAACCCATTTATAGTCAGCATTGTAAAAATCAGGGGGATTCAAACAAAAAATTGGATTTTTTCAAAAAAATAGTGGAAGGAATCAACATACCTGGTTTTGATTTGTTAACTGAAGAAATCTTGAGCCAATTATGATTCTTGATCTTCAATACCCACTCTTGGAAGGAATCAACATACTCATAGGGGAGAGAGAGAGAGGGAGTTACTAAAAAAAGTACTTTCAAAAAGAATCAAATCCCACTTTGAGATTTGAATAAAAATTCAATAGTGATTTGTTGGGATCCATGCTAGCAAGTGTGTCAAGGTCCAACAAAATCATTTGTCACAGCCCTGGCCCCTACCGTCCTTGTCGGGCCTACAGAGGGCTAACCCGAGTCCGCCGTGAGGACAATAGGGCATGGGGTCGCGACCACAGATAACGATAGCCACTCAGGTGTAGTGCGCTCAACGCTTTCATAAAGAAGGATCAAAGCCAACTACAAAACAAAACAAAACATAAAGCACAAGCTGGGCAAACAAGTCTCAAACTACATTATATAGCTCGAGAATATTACAAAAGAATCCAAGCACAAAGGCCTAAATCAACAAGACATAGTTCTAAAACAAAGTGGACCATAATGCCAACTATCAACTAAAAGATACAAGTAACAACAAGCTTCCATAAGAAAGGAGTACGGGGTTCCAACTGCGGTCACTAGATCGCCCTTCTAAAGACTCGACGGCTATCACTTTACGCAGGTAAAAGTTAAAAGAGTGAGTTGTAAAGCCCAGTAAGCATATCAAGGTGCCATGATTTCCTGCCTACGCATATTATCTCATAGTAATACTCAGGGTGTTATGCAAGTCTTACAAAACATGAAGCCATGTGTCTAGAATCATATACAACAATGTATCGTACATGATTCTTTTCATGGTGGACCAATGATAGATCCGATTAATCAAATGTGATATGGATCAGAGATCAATCAAATCATTCAAGCATGAACATCTTCACGTATCAACATAATTATGCATGCATAATCAAGATCATCAAATACTAGCTAACTCACTCCCTACGCCCACTTGGCAAGGAGTTTGCACCATCAGGTGGGCCAATCACTATGAATGGGGGAGCAACCACCCAAACATCTCATGCCCCTACTCTCGTCTTATCATGGAGAGTCGGGGAGGTTAGGCCATGCAATACACTCAAAGAATGCACTTCACTGGTGTCAATTATGGTCATGCAATACGCTCAAAGCATATCAAACAATCACAAAGTCAGGCCATGCAATATGCTCAAAGCATGCACCTCACTAGTGTCAATTATGGTCATGTAATATGCTCAAAGCATGCCAAGAAATCACAAAGTCAGGCCATGCAATATGCTCAAAGCATGCACCTCACTGGTGTCAATTATGGTCATGCAATATGCTCAAAGCATGACAATAAATCACAAAGCTAGGCCATGCAATACGTTCAAAGCATGCACCTCACTGGTGTCAATTATGGTAATGCAATACGCTCAAAGCATGCTGATAAATCACAAAGTCAAGCCATGCAATACATATCTCATTAATAGCATGTTACCATGCACACATATCATATCAGCAGTATGTTTCCATGTACACATATCATATCATAAGCATGTTTTATTACCACCATGCATATATATTATTGTAGGGGCATGTCTTATTACAACCATGCACATTCATCATTTCATAAGCATGTCTTATTACAACCATGCACGTTCATCATTTCATAAGCATGTCTTATTATCATACATTCATTTCATAATAGGGCATGCATTCATTTCATAACAGAGGATGCATTCATTTTATAACAGAGAATGTCTCATTATCATGCATTCATTCTATAACAGGCGGTGCATTCATTTCATAACAGAGCATGTCTCATTATCGTGCATTCATTTCATAACAGAACATGTCTCATTATCATGCATACATTTCTCATTAGCAGCAGTTTTCCACATTCACATATCATAACAAGATCATGTTATACGTATACTCACATGAAACATCAACATGTCTAAGGCATACTATGCATATGATCATATCATCATGCTTATTCACTCAAAAGACATCACAACATCACATTTCTGGTTTTTCAATATGAACACAATCTACTTTTAAAGGCATATCATGAGGTTCAAAAATCATTTGGACCTGAGACCACTTTTATGACAATCCAGATTCATGAAAACACAACTTTCATAAAAGGGGTAACCCCAAATATTGGTCTAAAGTTTGTCAAACTGTTTGACGTTCTTAGATAAAGTTCCTGTTTTCACAACAGAAAATCTCGGGTGACATTTTTATAGAAAAATAGTCATAAACTTCAAACCACATGGAGTTTCATCATGATTCCAAGAATATTTTCAAAATAGATTCATATATCTTTCATTTAGAAGTAGTTTGACCTCATTCTAATATATTTTGGTCAGTGAAAAGATCCATACAAAAACATGTTAAATCCTTGAAATTTTATTTCATTAATCTGGTATGCTTCAGTAAATGGTTGATAACTCCCAAATGAAATGAGATATTAACATGGGGTATTTTTCATGATAAAATAGATTCAATGGGCTAATTTCCCATGAAATTTCATAATCTAATGAGATATTTAAGATACTGAAATGATCTCTCAAACAGATGCCACATTTCTTGAAATCAAAACACATTTACTGGAAGTTCAGTAGTATGGACCCTCACTCACATTTACATCCATATTCATACTTGAGTTTCATACTTTGATTATGTAAGGAGACATGCATTAACATAAGCATGAATACATAGAACTCAAATCCACTTACCTACTCCAATCGAAATTCCATAGTGCTCTACCAGCCCCACCTTGGATGTCAAGTTCCAATGGTTAGGGAAGGGACTAAGGCTTGGAGAGGTCGAATGACTAAGGGAGGAGAAGGTGAACGTGCGTGAGAGATAGAAACCCCATTTCATGAGTGGTGGGGAAGCATGGATGGGGGCAACATGGAATTGCCACATAGCACACTAGTGGGCATGCATGAGGAGAGAGAGAAGAGCAAGCAGGGCAGACATCATGATGGTGGCTGGAAGCATGCATGTGCCACTTGGCACTCATTCATGAAGAGAGAGAGAGAGTAAACATTAGAGAGAAGGAACTCCCTAGACTACCATGCACCACCCACGCCCAGCAGCGCGTCGGTACACACGCGCCTAACTGCGCGCTCACCTCTGCCTGTGCTCTTTGCGGACTCGTCTACCCATGCGTGCGCTCTAACGCGCATCCACTCGCATGCATTCGCCTGCCCGTGCTTTGTTGTGCACTTAACCATCACTTCAGGAAAGTCCAGGTCCTTACATCATCCCCCCCTTACAAAAGATTTAGTCCTCTAAATCGCATACTTGATTATTAATTAAATGGGGGGTCTGAAAGGGACACTCTTCTCAAAACAATCTACGGAGGCATGATGAGCATGCAACCAATTCATGCCCAAGAAGGCGCCGAAATCGTAAACATCCTTGAGAATCAAATCTATAGGCAGGACTGTACCTCCCAACCGTATCCCATAGCACCTAAACTCTGTGTCAGTCATTAGAGATTTCCCTAATATTTGTGCTCACTACTAAAATAATATCAAGAAGTGCATACTCAATGCTCAAGTGACATGCAAAGTGTGGTGTTATAAAAGAGTGAGAAGAATTAGGATCAAACAAAATTCTAGCTTCTACACCACAAATCAAAAGCATACCTCTAATCACCGAAGTTGAGGCCTTAGCTTCCTCCCCATTAAGTACAAAGACCCGACCTTGAGTCTTTGGCTTAGACTTGTTCCTCATCATCGGGCAGTTTCTAAACAGGTGGTCTGACTTGCAATACTTGAAGCATGCCTTTGTCTTCAGCCAGCACTCGGAAGCCACATGACGATGCTTCCCATAGGCGGCACAATGAACTGGCTGGTTTTGCTTAACATCGCCCTGGAAGGTATTTTAGGTCTTACCATTCCCCTATTTCCTTTTTCTTGAAAACCTCTTGAAGGCAGAGGCCTTGCCTTTTGCTTCTCCTTCCTTAGCCATGTAATTATCGCAATCCCTTTCTATCTTCCTAGCCAAGTCCAACAATTCAGAGAAAGCATTAAGATTGGCAAACATAACTCTTCCTCGGATATCAGGTAGCAAGCCCCTCTCAAACTTGCTTGCCTTACTTGCCTCCGTGTTGATAATGTGCGGTGCATATCCAGATAAATCTAAGAACTTAGCCGCATACTGATCAACGGTCAGCCTCCCTTGTTGCAATTCTATGAACTTGACCTACTTCCTTTCCTCCACCGAGTTAGAGAAATACTTTTAATTAAAGGCACCTAGGAATTTCTCCCAAGTAGGTACCATCTGTACTTCTTCCCAAGCCTGCTGGACTGAATGCTACCAATGTTCGGTGTCCTCTTCTAGCATGAAGGTACCCAACCCTAACTTCTGCTCATCTGAGCACTGTAAGACCCCAAAGGTCTTCTCAACTTGCATCAGCCACCTCTCGGCCCTCTCTACTCCGCCATGCCTCGTGAAGGCCGGTGGCCCGAACCCGTTAAAATTCTCTATGGGGCAACTATCATTATGCCTTGGGCCAGGGGCAGTAGGGGCCAGCATACAATCCTTCGTGACTAGAGTCATGGTCCCTAGTGTCCTAAAGAATTCTCCGAAGGCCTCGGTGTTCCCATTACTTGCACTTGAATTGTTGGCACGAGCCCTAGGCTTCTCGACCTAAAACAAGAACACCCAGACACTAGTTACTAGCCTATCCAAACCACCCTAAAGATCAATCTATGACTCTCTAGGCCAAGAATCCTATCCAGGCTACTCTGATACCATAAAATACCGCCCCCTACCGTCCTTGCCAGGCCCACAAAGGGCTAACCCGGGCTCGCTGTGAGGACAATAGAGCATCGGGTCGCGACTATAAGTAGTGATAGCTACTCAGGTGTAGTGCGCTCAACACTTTCATAGAGAATGATCAAAGTCAACTACAAAAGAAATCAAAACACAAAGCACATGCTGGGAAAACAAGTCCCAAACTACATTAAATTGCTCCAAAATATTACAAAGAGTCCAAGGCACAAAAGGCCTAAATCAATAAGATATAGTTCTAAAATAAAGTGGACCATAATTCCAACTGCCAACTAAAAACATACTAGTAACAAGAAGCTTCCATAGAAAGGGAGTACGAGGCTCCAACTATGGTCACCTGATCACCCTTCTAAAAATCTGGTGGCTATCACTCTACATAGATAAAAGTTAAAACGAGAGAGTTATAAAGCCCAGTACGTAGATCAAGGTTCCATGATTTCCTACCCATGCATATTATCTCAGAACAATACTCAGGGTGTTATGTAAGTCTTACAAAACATGAAGCCATGTGTCAAGAATCATATACAACAATGTGTCGTGCATGATTCTTTTCATGGTGGAGCAATGACAGATCAGATTAATCAAATATGATATGGGCCAGAGATTAATCAAATTATTCAAGCATGTACATCTTAACAAATCAACATAATTAGACATGCATAATCAAGATCAACAAATACTAGCTAACTCACTTCCTATGCTCACTTGGCTAGGAGTTTGCATCGTCAGGGGGGCCAACACTATGAATGGGGGAGAGACCACTCAAACATCTCGTGCCCCTACTCCTGTCCTATCATGGGGAGTCAGGGAGGTCAGACCATGCAATACGCTCAAAGCATGCACCTCACTAGTGTTAACTATGGTCATACAATGCGCTCAAAGCATGCTAAGAAATCACAAAGTCAGGCCATGCAATACGCTCAAAGCATGAGTCAATTATGGACATGCAATACGCTCAAAGAATGCCAAGAAATCACAAATTCAGGCTATGCAAAACGCTCAAAGAATGCCAAGAAATCACAAATTCAGCCTATGCAATACGCTCAAAGCATGCACATCATTGGTGTCAATTATGGTTATGCAAGATGCTCAAAGCATGCCAACAAATCACAAAGTCTGGCCATGCAATACGCTAAAAATATGTACCTCACTGGTGTCAATTATGGTCATGCAATACGCTCAAAGCATGCCAATAAATCACAAAGTCAAGCTATGCAATACATAACACATCAGTAGCATGTTACCATGCACACATATCACATCAGCAATATGTTGTCATGTGCGCATATCATACCATAAGTATGTCTTATTACCACCATGCACACATATCATATTAGGGGCATGTCTTATTACAACCATGCACATTCATCATTTCATAAGCATGTCTTATTACAACCATGCACATTCATCATTTCATAAGCATGTCTTATTATCATGCATTCATTTCATAACAGGGTATGTATTCATTTCATAGCAGAGCATGCATTCATTTCATAGCAGAGGATGTCTCATTATAATGCAATCATTCCATAACAGGGCAAGCATTCATTTCATAACAGAGCATGTCTCATTATCATGCATTCATTTCATAACGGAGCATGTCTCATTATTATGCATACATTTCTCATTAGCAGTAGACTTCCACACTCACATATCATAACCAGAGCATGTTATAAGTATACTCACATGAAACATCAACATGTCCAAGGCATACTATGTATAGGATTATGTCATCATGCTTATTAGCTCAACAGACATCACAACATCATATTTCTGGTTTCTCAATATGAACACAGTCCAGTTTTAAAGGCATATCATGAGGTTCAAAAATCATTTGGACCTGAGACTACTTTTATGACAATCCAGGCTCATGAAAATCCAACTGTCGTAAAAGGGATAACCCCAAATATTGGTCTAAAGTTTGTCAAACTATTTGATGTTCTTAATTGAAGTTCTTGTTTTCACAACAAAAAATCCAGTGTGACATTCTCAGAAAAACAGTTATAAATTTCAATCCACGAGGTCTTTCATCATGATTTTAAAATAGATTCATCTATCTATCATTTATAAGTAGTTTGACCTCAATCTAATATGTTTTGGTCAGTGAAAAGCTCCACCAAAAACATGTTAAATCGTTAGAATTTTATTTCATAAATTTGGCATGCTTCAGTAAATGGTTAATAACTCCCAAATGAAATGAGATATTAATAAGGGGTCTTTTCCATGATAAAATAGATTCAATGGGATAATTTTCCACCAAATTTCATGATCTAGTGAGATATTTAAGATACTCAAATGATCCCTCAAACAGATACCACATTTCTTGAAATCAGAACCGTGTTACAGGAAGTTCAGTAGCATGCACCCTCACTCACATTTACATCCATATTCATACTTGAGTTTCATCATTTGATTAGGTAAGGAAACATGCATTAACATAAGTATGAAGACATGGAAACAAGATCCACTTACAGACTCCAATCTAAATCCCACAATGCTCCACTAGCCTCAACTTGGCTACCAAGCTTCAATGGTTAGGGTCCAAGCTTAAGGGACTAAGGCTTGGAGAGGTCAAATGACTAAGGAAGGAGAAGGTGGGCGTGGGTGAGAGATAGAAACCCCATTTCATGAGTGGTGGGGTGAATAGATAAGCATGGATGGGGGCAGCATGCAATTACCACATGGCACACTAGTGGGCATGCATGAGGAGAGAGAGGGGAGCAAGCATGGGAGACATCATGATGGTGGGTGGAAGCATGCATGTGCCACTTGGCACTCATGCATGAAGAGAGAGAGAGAGAGTAAACATGAGAGAGAAGGAGCTCCCTAGACTACAATACACCACACATGCCCAGCGGCATGTCCGTTCACCCGTGCCTAACTATGCGCTCACCTCCGCTCGTACTCTTCGCGGACTCGTCTACCCACGTGTGCTCTCTAACGCGCGTCCACCCATGCGCATTCACCTGTCCAAGCTTAGCCTCACACTAAACCATCACTTTGGGAAAGTCCGGGTCCTTACATCATTACTTAAAAAAAAAAGAAAAAAAAAAATCTTTGGAGACGAGCTAGTATTTATACTTGGCCATAAATAACCGGTCCTAGTTGATTCCTGGTACCTTAGTTTTTAGAATGTGGAAAATAAATAAAAATGCATGAAGCCTACATTTCATGGTCTTATCGTAGAGAAGTTTCATTGTTCGACAACTAGGGTGAGCCAATCTGAACTCGCATGAGCAACTCGATCTCGCCACCCTGCTAAGCTCGAGTATCCTGAGTTTGGTGGTCAAGCTCGGGATGTCACGACCTTGTCCCCGACCACCCAACCCTTCCAGACGGAGGGCGACTGAGTGCGGGTTCGTGATCTCAATGTAACATTTGTCTCTCAAGTAAGACTAGATTCAACGCCTTTTCTCGCTAATCAAGCAAACCAAGGAAAGTAAAAGCTTACACAAGTCTAGAACTTAAAACTTGGCCACACCATACACCAAAAAGATGTTACATTACATTTCATCCCAAAAGAGTACTGCAATAGAGTTTAGGGCTCCAGTGCCCATAGTTACATAGTTTCAAGAAAATAATACAAATAGGGCTGAGAGCCCAGCTACCTACAAGGTCTAAAGGTCCTTCACAGGGTGGTTGCCTCGGTCTTCAGTTACAGCCCGCACTCCTAGCTCTGAACCTGCTACTCTCAGTCTACAGGGAGGGAAAAATAATGGAATGAGCTTTGAAGCTCTGTAAGCAGATCTAAAGTTATGCATTGGTAATGAATCTATTCATGTGCAATAAACAAATCATTTGATCATAATTGGTGGCATTGCAATGACTACGTATTTGGTCATCTGATCAGTGTGAATACTGGCATAATATCCAAGTAACGGTGCATCAATTAAGAACAATATCATGCATCAATTATTGCTAATATCAATATCATGCAGTCATTACGGCTAAAGGAATTCACATCCACAATTCATTCATCACACACTCACTCCCTAGTTTACCTACTCCTGCCACTAGAAGCCCTATTCATCAGGCCAAGCCAATCCCTTTGGTTAGTACTTCTATCATACCATAGGAGGGAGGGTAATGACAAGCAGGTTAATCTACTTCGTAATACCCTCAACTCACGCACACAATCCCTAACGCGCATTGGAGGTTCGATAGGCTTTTACCTTGAAAGGCATCCCTCAAATCTCATGAGTCACAGGGAGCGACCCTTCTTTCTCCCTTAATCAGTTCCTGTCATTGTGAGGGTTAGGGAACGTGTCGGTGTCACCTTTTCGGTGTACCAATCTCTGCTACCGATGAGTGCTCCATCGTGCAGTGGCCAGTATCAGTAAATGGTGGCCAATGTTCTTATCATTGTAACAGTACAATACTCACTACCAATGGGTGGCCCCTTGCGTAGTGGTCATCATTAAGGCCTCTTCTCATGCTCGAGCATTCAATACATTCATCCCAATTCAATACTTCACGGCAGACGAATCACATTCTCATCATAACAATATAGCAATTGACACCAAGCATTCATTACATGAATCTTAGCATAACATTTATACATGAATATCATCAACGGCTTCTTGGTACTTATCATGAAGTTTTCCTCATGGAATAATCACATCAATATGGCACTTATCAAATTTCACATAGAGTATAGCCGCATAGTACCATTCACAAAACAATATGATATTTAGTGTTTATCACATGAAGATTGTGGCATGACACTCAGACGGCAGTGACACGCAAGGCGCTGTGCAAGGCGCTATGCGCATGGTGTTACTCATATGGCGCTATGTGTGCCGTGCTACGTGCACTGCGCTACATGCACGACAATACATACCCGGCATTTCATGAGCAGTGTTGTGCGCATGGCGTTATGTGCACGACGTTATGTCTGGCACTATGCACACGATGCTACGCGCGTGCTGTTACACACAGGCAATTTTCACAGATGGCGATGGTCAAACACAGGCGGTAATGCACATGCAACTTTCACAGACGGTGATGCGCAAACACAAGTAGCAATGCACAGACGACGATGCACAAACACAAGCGGCAAGGCATAGATGGCGATGCACAAACACAAGCAGCAATGCTCAGACGACGATGCACATACATAAATGGCAATGCACAGATGATGATGCACAAAAGGAGTCACAGTCGCCGGAATTTAAAGTGACTGTGAGTGATGATATGTCTCACGTTTTAGTCCATATCTTTTGATCCATGTAACATTTCATCATGATACAAAAAGAAAACTTTAACTAGAAATGTGTATCTTTCATTTAAAACTAGTTTGGGCCTATTTGGGTGATGTTTGGTCAATAAAAAGCTCAGGGCTGAAGCTCGCATAGTTGCTGGAAAAATCACCTCCCCTCAAGCATTAACATGTCATCACCATATTATACACCATTTTATAAATCAACTTTAATCATAATTTTGTCTTAATCGTATCATGTAAACTTGTAAGTTTGGCAAGAAAATGACTCTATGATTTTCCCAAAGTTCATAGGCCATGCTTCCCATTCATTCTACTTCATTTATCTTTCATTCTACATTCATTCGTTCTTTCATACATAGCACTAAATTCACTTACATGGTCACAACGCTCCTAAACTCCCTCGCGCAGTTCGCCCTTCGCCCCTTGCTTCCTTCCATGGTAGCTGCACTCTTGAAGCCTCACGCATAGGTCACCTGCTCCAGCCAACCGTTGCACTCCAGGCTAAGTGCTAAAGAGAGAGAGAGAGAGAGAGAGAGAGAGACAGTTTGAAAAGGAAACGATGGTGGGGGAAGGGCGAGATTTATAGACATAGGGGTTGGTGCGAACCACTATGGCTGACGTCACGGTTGGTTGGGGGAAAACATTGTGGCTAGCGCCACACGCGCGGTGTGGCACTGACAAATTGGCACGACGCTGACAAACGTGGCGCGACGCGGCGCTGACACCACTGACAGCTGCACACTTGACCAACCGTGCACGGCGTTACCCCAGGCGGCAATACGCACGAGGCGATGCTTCTTACGCCCTTCGCACGCAACAATACACCTCTCACTATCGCTCCGATACCCCCTTCTTGCTTGTGACGCTACCATTGCTTCACCCATACGCGCGGTGTTAGCTTTCATCCAGATGGTGCCAACCTTCGCCTTAGCGCCGGGCGTGTGCTTCTGTCCTTCTCGACTTCCTAATCTCTCTACTGTCACGAGTAGTCCGGTTTAAATGAATTGTGGCCCTTACACAGGACCCTACAAAAAATTTAAAAAAAGTATAACAAGATATTTATTTGTTATAAGATATTTATTTATAATATGTTGTTTCCCCTTATTTTTATATTATTTCAAGATTACCCCTGGTCACAAATTATTTCTTTCAAAATCTATTTTTTTCATACTTTTTTTATCTTATTTTGATGTGTTTTGTTTAATTTTACTTTAAATATATTTTTCATATTTTTCAGGATATTTTTGAATTTTTTATTTTGACAAAACATTTTGGCGACCTGCCCAACTCAGGCTGAGTTACTCAGAGACTAGGCTCGGCATAGGGGTATGGTTTGGGGCCAAGTCATGCTTTCTCACACTGGTTCTACGAATAATAAAAAATATATCTAAAACCCAAAGATTTTCTAAAAGAGAGAATGAAACATGATAGGTGTACCTAGATATATCTCACTTCTTTAATTTTGTTTTCAAATTTCAATGGTACTTTTCTCTTTCTTCCAATTATGTTGCTCCTTGATAATAGTCTAAAATGCCTCTGGAAAAAAAGGATTTACGAGTATAATTTATTGAAGAAAGTCTGTAAACAATATGAGATTATGAAATTATTATTTACTTAAGGACCGTTTAGGTAACTGAAAATCTATTACAGGGAAACATATTACCAGGAAATATGAGATTTACCAAGTTTGGGTACACTTCAATAGTAAGAAAATGGAAATAAATTACACAAGATTTCTTCAAAATACGTTAAATATTTTATACGCAGAATGACTGTGAAATCCATTACACGCTTAACGGGTAATCTAACTATACGTCTCTTACCCAAAAAAAATTCTAACTAAACGCGTCTCTTACCCAAAAAAATCATATCCCCCACCATTCTCCATCTCTCCTATACATATCCATTATCCCGCCATTCTCCCTCTCTCTTGCACATCCATTTCTTCCATTTCTATACTCTCTTGCGTACATCTATTTCTACATCCCTCTATCCCCAATTTGGGTCGTAACCCTCATCTAAAACCATCAGCTCTCATATAAAAACAAAAATAATAAAAATAATAATGGGTAATCAATGAGAAATTACATAACACAATCATAATAAAAAATTTCACACAACATAATCCTCATAAGAGATTAGTAAAAGCTCAATTGAGATAAGATACCTCGTTAGCCTCCTCCAATGCCTCAAAATTTTTATTGCAATTACCAAACTTTCTACTTTACTAATCAAACTTCTTCTCATTTTTTAACTTGTACCACAAAGATTTTGAATTTGGTATCATAAACGTATTGTTTATTTGAAATTATATAGAGAGACATTGAAAGACTTATATAAAAAATAAATAAAAATAAGGCTTATCACAATAAAATCATGTTATTCCAATCATATTATTCCAATGACTTATCATGTTGAAACCAAAGTCTAATCATATTAGAAGACATGTGTTTCCATGTAAAAGCCAAAGGCTTGCAAAATAAGTAGGAAATGGCGTCATGGTGACTTTAGAATGGTATAAGTTATAATTAGAACGTATTTTTGGAATGGTGATGATGTTATTATTAGAAAATCTTTTTGGAATTGTGTGATGATGACTTTAATTCCACATTTTAGTGGAATTTTGTAACAAAAAAAAAGGAAATGATAGTTTTTAGGCAAGTGCTGGTAAAATGTTGGTAATGCATTTCCCATATTTTTTCCTGACATAGCCAAACAGTACCAATGTATTCTCAGGTTGCATCTAAATACTACCCAAATAGTAACAATCCATTTGCAGGTAATGTATTACGCAGTAATGCATTCGTCAGTAATATATTCTATAGACAATATATTTTCAGGTATCCAAATAATCCCTAAAAATACATCCCAAGAATAGCCGTAAAAAAACAAACATATGCAAGGAAACTAATATCGAAAAAATATTAAAAGAAAGATGAGGAACGATTGGAGAATGAAAAAAGTTTTGTGCCCTCTAGAAGTCAAAGACACCCAAAAAGGGAAATTTTGTTTAAAGAGAGACACTAAAGGTTTCTAAAGAGAGTGAGTTGATGCAGAGTCACAAAAACTATCCAAAATGGCCATTGTTTAGTATTTCTTGGCAAGCTTGCTACAGTAGCCGAAATTTTTTTGAAGTGATGGATCTCCCACTGGCCATTTTTTTTGTTTAGGGTCAAACGTCCCTTGAGTCACTTGGTTCATAGTGGTTTTGGATACTTTCTCACTAAAATAGGAAACTACCCGAAATCTCTATGGGAACCACTTCTCCACCATAGACTTGCCTCTCACGGTGTAGTAGGCATATCACATCTTTTCTCTCTATAGAAAGCTATCTTCTCTTTAGGGGGAGTCATTGCCTCTCTGTATAGATTGTTCTCTTCTCTCTAAAGGGAGTCCTTGCATCTCATACACAAGAAGCTATATCTCTCTCTAGAGGAAGCCACCTTTCTGTTATGATATCGTAAATATGGCACACCTATTCATCATTCATATAAGGTTAGGAATCCATACCAAATTTATAAATTTCCCACATATGTTACATATTATACAAATATCCAAGAGATATACCCAAAAGTCCTAATCTTTTGGAATTTCTAATTTTTCTTAGAAAACTTATAAATATAAATCCCAACATCAAACCCAAAACCACTTAATATAGGGATTTCTGGCATTCTTCCTTGATAGTGGTTTAGTTGTGTAATAGAGAGGAGATGGATCTCTTCTTGGACAATGGTTTAGCTGTGGAATAGAGATGGGAGATCAGTGGGTGATTGTTTGACTAAGTTTTGTCGAGGATTAAAAGTTTACTCTATATCCCAAAATCTATTAAGTAACTTTCATTGGTAGAATGGATTTTAGTTTTCCATGCTCGTGGATGTAGCGCTTTTAGGGTAAACCGTATAAATCTTTGTGTTCTCATGATATATGTGTTTTATGCTCTATTTCTCATATTATAGTTTGCACTCTTACATATTTCTAGTCGGTTAGTACGCAATCTTGGCAGATCTAACTTTTCGGGATTTCTATTTCTGCATCTAAGAGAGAATTTTTAAAGGGGGTGCAAGAGATAGAGAGAGTAGCTGAAATTTTTTTGACGTGACAAATATCCCACTTTGCTTTTTTCTCTAGGTCCAAAGGCATCATTCCTGCGGTCACTCGGTTTATAGCCTTGTGAGAGATTGCATCAGCTAGAAAGAGAGGAGTTGCAACAACATATGGGCTCTAGAGAGAGAGATGTAATAAGTGTGAGAGGTTTAGAAAGCACCTCTTTTCGCTTTAGTCTCATAAATGAGAGTGGGTTGGGGCCTTGGCGATCGTACCAACGAGTCATGTGATGAAGTCTCTGATTTCATTCTCCTGTGATGAAATATCTGATTTCATTCTCACCAAAAGGTAGAGGCTCAAATCTCCATTGACTTACCAACTTTTATTTATTTATTTTTATTTATTTATTTATTTTTTTGAGAATGGCCTGGCGCCTTGGCAATAGTATTGTTATGTCCCATGATGAGGTATCTGACTCCATGCTCATTTTTTTTTTTTCTTTCTTTTTAAATAGCATGGGCTTTGGTGGTAGTATTGCCGAGTCCCATGGTGAGATCTCATACTCCATTCTCAATAAAAGGTAGGGGCCCGACTTATCACTTTTTAATTAACCAAAAAAAAAAAAAAGGTCTCATAGATTGGTTAAGAAGGAGATAGGATGGGCGAGAGTGTGCCCGAAAAATACAATCGAAAAACTCTTGCAAAACAGGTCAGAATGGATTTTATTTGGACGGTATATTGCCGCTATTTGATCGATGGAAAAGATGCCGTTAGTGGAAAACCAAACAGGGCAAGTTTTATTTTGGGTGTGGAAATTTTTTCAAAAGGCCCAAATTGCAGTTTGGGCAAGCTATTAAATGGACCCAAGAATTTAGAAAAGTTAAAAAAAAATGAAAAGAGTTGTAACGTGTTGTAAACATTGAAATATACCTAGAGAAGCAAAATAAAAAGGGTTTTTAAGGTGGGGAAGGGCATGTACCTATACATGGCATAGAAATGACCGGTCCTAGTCGATCCTTTTGTCATATATTCTAAAATAAATTACGTAAATATCTATCATATTTCTTATTGTTATGAAATTATCTGAAACTTTATGTTATTACACCTATTCATTTTATAAACTTCAAAACATTTTTTTTAAAAAAGACGAAACTGCTCATTTTTTGTTTTTGAAAAACCTAAATTTTTTTAATTGTGATTTTTGAAAAATTAAATTTATATATTTTTATTTGACTTGAGGCCAAATGAAAAATAATAATTTTAAATGTTAAAAATCCGTATTTAAGAATAAGTGGGAGAAGAACAGGGGTAAGTTCTTGAGGCCATATTTACTGATTAACTCACCCTTTCAAAACTTGGAAAAAAATATCCGCCTTTAGGTTATGTTCTCTTGTGGGAAAACTCGCCCGTTGTATGGGAAATATGAGAGCTTTTAGCCCCATTTTTTTGTATAAGAAATTAGCGAGAGAAAATGGCCTCATGGTAAAAAAAATGATTAATTATTCCATCTATGCCATGCCAGTCAGGTCTTACACGTCATTTTATTGGTTCCAGCACAACCGAGCAGCCTTTCTTGGGATTTGCTTCCATACTTGTACTTTACAAAAGACCCTCTCTCTTTCTTCTCTCAACTTTCTCTCTTTAAGTTTCGGTGATTTAATTTTCGGTTTTTGAAAAATCTAAAATTTAAATATTTTGATTTATTTGAACATTTTATTTTTTTGAAAAACTAAAATAAAAAGTAATTTTCTGTATATTCTATTTCCTTAAGAGAATATTCCTATTAGTGACATACACCTACTTCGCAGTTTTGATTAAAACGTTGTACAAAATATAAGACTGACATTAATGTATTTGATAAGAAAAATTGTGTGAATAATAAAAATACAATGATTTCTCTATGTTTAAGTGGGAAGCAAATAGAATAACCAATACGGCGTTGATTGAATGGTAACAAAAGAATAAAGTCAAAGGTCTTTTACTTTTTATTCAAATGGTGAAGAATATAACAGATACATATAAATCATTTTTTTTATATTATATTATAATTGTTACTATGATAAATATTATGCATTATATTAATTATTAGAAATGTAATTAGTAGAAATTATATTTATAATTGTTAATTATTAGTGTAATTGTAGTTACAATTAATAACATTATGATTATAGTTAATATTATTATACTAAATCAATAGTTATCTAAATATTATCTTCTTTTAATATTTAATTATGATTATGATAATATCAATGTTTCAAAAAATGTCATTCCGATCCGGATTCGCGATCCGGATCGAGTCTCATTTGTGGCATTCTGGATCCCAAATATATCAGGATCCGGGCAACTCCTTTTACGACCCATGATTCTTGACGTCACGGATATGACACGTCACCGGTTCCCAAGTGAAACCAGACACATCACTGGTTCTTTTTTTTTTTTGACAAAAATACTTAGCTATTATTGATAGAAAGAGAGATCGTCAACATCCATTACAATAAAGCAGAAGAAATAACTAATGAATAAAAAAGAACTCCTTTCTTAGCCAAGCCATCAGCATTTCCGCTTCCCTAAAAATGTGTTGAAAAGATGTTGTCACCAATGAAACCGTGTCCATCACCTTTAACCATAAAGACCTTAACCTCCAAGGGGGTTTTGAATCATATGACTACCAGTTAATAACATTAAGCGGATCCCCTTCAATAACTTCCCACACATGTGTCTTTCCAAATCATCAAACCATGAACTAATGCTTCCAATTTAGCATGGTTAGCCATTGTTAAACCACGTGGACCAACATAGCAGAATAGGACATCACCTACACAATCTCTACAAATCCCTCCAAAACCAGCCATGCCCAGATTCCCAAGAGAAGAACCATCGAATTGAGTTTAAAGGTACCAGCCATCGGTGGAACCCAAAATGGCCTTGGTCTAGCTTGCAAGAAGTAATATTTAATCAAGTTCTCAAAGTTATTAACAATATCAACTTTACTAACTCCAAAACCTTCTTTAGTTACCCTGAACCAATTCTACACTGTACTCAGAATTCTTATTTTAACCTCTTGAATCTCTAAAGCCACACCATAAAAAACTATTCTATTCCTTTCCAGCCATAGTTTCCATGATATAGGCCCCCTTACAATATTCCAAATAATACTATCCACTTTTGGAAATCTGATCAAAGAAATTTGTTTTATAAAATGAATTTGAGAATCCGGCTTAGTAATTGACACTCCAATTTTCTATAAGGCCCAATACCATAAGTGCAAAGACAAAAGGTAATACAATAACAAATGGGCACAAGATTCTTCATCATTTTTACAAAACAAGCTGACATTAACTAAGACCTTTCTCTTTTTCTTAAGGTTATTAATAGTCAGAGCCTTACCTTGTAGAAACATCCACAGGACACCCTTAACTTTGAGGGCAATCTTCCATTATATCTTGTAGTCCTGGCAGATTCCATCTAATGTGATCATTATACGACAAAGAATAAGCTGTGCAAGCTGAAAAAAAAAAAAAACCATTCATTTTAGATTCCCAAACCGCTTCATCTCGTGCCTTTGGTGAGGTATAAGTATTAGCAAACAACTTTAGTAAATATATGATTTGTTCTGCCACCACCCTGGGAACTCTATTATATATGCAAATAACATTCCACATATGTAGCAACCTTGATTCCCATTTCATTCACCTTGGTCATATCATTTGAGCATCTCTCAAACAAATTAGGAAGCATAAATATCAAAGCATTATTTGTGATTCATCTCTGAAGCCATAACAAGACCCTGTCTCCATTACCAACATCAGTACCAACATTTCACCTTACCAAAGAAGCCATAAAAGTTTGCATGAAACAAATTGTTTTCCACATAAAGGATTGACTTTTATCGTTAGTGTGAGAAGAAATCGATCTCGACATTCAAAATTGACACAATCATATTACAAAGATATTTTTACAGAAACTGTACAATCAGTACTTACTAAAGTTGTAGGATACAGTTTCTATGTAGATACAATATACAATTGGACACTGACATGTTTAGGATATAGTTTCTATGTAGAGAGATTTGCCATATCTATGGTTGTTCCCATATCTTGTTCACACTCCCCCTCAAACTTGAGATGATTCGAGAGGATTTATGGAGAGTTTGGAAACAAACTGGGAGAATGGATGCGGGGATGAGACTTAGTGAAGAAATTGACGAGTTGTGTGGCAGTAAGCACATATGGTAAGGAAATTGTACATGCGAGATATTCTTGACGAACATAGTGGCAATCTACTTCAATATGTTTCTTTCGCTCATAAAATTCTGGATTCTTTGAAATATAAATGGAACCATTAACAATATAGATAGCATCAGAAAAAAGGTTACTTTCAACTAGGATTAACTCATTGGAGGTCATATGGTGAGAAACGCCTGAGTCAAGTAGCCAAGATGTAGAAATAGAGTTACTTGAAAAGGAGGGAGTGGGTTCTGAGGCCAGTTATGATTGGGAAAGCATAAACTGTATTTTTTCTAAGGTAAATGTCACCGGTAGTGAATAAGGAGTAAGAATGAGACCTCCAATTTGAGTTAGTGTGTGCTTGATCAATAGTTTACTTGCATCAGCAATACCAGCAGAGGTAAGTTCCTTCTTGTTTGGGCAAATGTACTTGAAATGTCCGAGTTCTTTACAATAGTTACATCTGCTAGATTGCATATTTCTGGGAAGAAGATAATATGAATTGCATTGATTCTATTTAAGCACATTAGACCTTTGTGGTCGGGTTGCCGCAAAAACTTGTGTGTCCTTTAAAACTTGAGTTAAGATATTTGATCTTGGTTTCTTTTGCAATTAGCTCAGAGAGAGTTGAATCAAAGTAGGGAGCGAGCTTCTGTGCACCAGACCATTTCTGACACTCTCAAATTTTGGACGAAGTGCCATTAAGAATTCAATAACTTGAAGTCCTCCCGAGATTTGACGATTATTTTTTGCGCTAGAACCATGTTCAATTGCAGGTTCCATCATTGCAAGAGCATCCCAAAGTGACTTCATGGAGGAATAAAAGTCCTGAATTGATTGCTCTCCCTGTTCGAGGGAACGAAGTTCCTATACTAACTTGTACTTTTGTGCCCAGTTAGTCTGATTACAAATTTCCTTAGAAAATATCCATGCTTCTCGAGCAGTTTTGAAAGAGCGTAGGTTGATCCCTATGTTACTTTCAGATGAGCCCATCAACCATGTTTTAATGCGAGCATTATTTATGCCCCATTTTTCGATTTTTCTTGGCTCAGTAGGTATCTTATGGGTCCCATCTATGTATCGGATGAGACTTTTTCCATAAATGATTTTTCGCATAAATGAAGCCTAAAAGTTAAAATTCGTGCCATTAAGTTTGATGGGTACAAGTTGAAAGGAGTCTGATTTTTCTATTGGAAGGGATGAAAATGAGGGAATAGTACACAAGGTGGTCCCTCTTGTAAATGAGAGAAAAAGGTAGAGAGTTGCAAATGAAGAGAACAAAGAGTTGGAAATGAGGTCGAGAGTGCAAAAGGAGAAAACAAAGAGGGCAAAAGGTCGGGAGTGCAAAAGGAGAAAACAAAGAGTGCAAAAGGTAAAAGAGAGAAAAAGGGATCGAGTTGCAGATGAGGAGAAAACACAGAGTTGACAGAGAACAGAGGGTTAAGAGATAGAGAACAGAGAGACGAGAGAGCAAGCAAGAGAACCAAGGGAGAGAGCGGGAGATTGCAGCGAGAGAGAGATCTGTAGAGAGAGAAAGCAGCAAGAGAAATAGCGAACAAATGAGAGAAAGAGAGAGATTGCAATGAGAGAGAGAGGGAGATCAGAGAGAGGGTGGTCGGAGATCGAGAACAGAGATTGAGAGACAAGATTCCGGCATAAAGAAGGCAGCGAATTCAGAAGCTGATTCCCGTACTGATTTCAGCCAGAAACCATAGAGGGTGGCACTGACGATCTTAGTAGAGATTCCGATCAGATTTCGGCCAGAAATCACAGAGGGCTGACAACAGGTTGCAAGCACAGGCGATTCCGGTCAGATTCCGACCAGATTTCGTTGGGAGAGATCAATAGAGAGAGAGACAGTTTTGACCAGATTCCAATGCGAAAAGTAGAGAAATTTAGGGGCAAGAAAATAGAGAAATTTGGGGCCGAGATTCCAGCCAGATTCCGGCGCGGATGACAGCAGTAAGCACAGCAGGTTGCACAGGTGATCTTTTTAGTAGAGATTCCAGACAGATTTCGTCGGAAGAGATCAAGAGAGAGAGAAACTGTACTGAGAGAGATGGAGTAGTTTTGAGAGGGAGATCGAGACATAGAGTGAAAGCATTGTGGGGAGGAAAGAAATCAAAGCACACAGAAGACTCAAACAGGACTTCAAAAAAAATGTTGCTCTGATACCATATGAGACGAAATCCATCTCTGTATTCAAAATTGATACAATCATATTACAATGATATTCTTTTAGAAATTATACAACCAATATTTACTAAAACTGTAGGATACAGTTTTTCTGTAGATACAGTATACAGTTGGATACTGACATGTCTAGGATACAGTTTCTATGTAGATAGATTTGCCATATTAGTGGTTGTTCCCATATCTTGTTCATAATTAGTTCCCCTTACAATCAAAGATTCATAGGATCCATCCTATACTTAGCAACTAAAATCTCCATCCATAAATAATCCTCCTGTCCTACCATACACCATGTCAACTTATCAATTAATGTTTGGTTCATTGGCTTCAATCTTCGAATACCTAACCCTTTTTTTACTTTTAGGTGACCATACCTTTTCCCCAGCTTACCAAATTGAATCGCTTCCGATCACCACCTGCACCCGAAATAAAGCCTTTCATGTGTTTTTCAATTATTTTGATAATGTCAAATGGCATCATCATTAGAGACACTTGGTATATAGGTAGATTAGAGAGCGAGGATTTAATCAATGTGATACACCCACTAAGGGACATATTTTTAGACTTTCAAAGATCAAGGTTGACATGGGCACTTTTTACAACTGGGTCCCACACCTCTTTTGGTAATCGGGAATCCGACAAAGGCATATCAAATATATTATTAAGAAAACTTCCCTGTTACAATGCATCAGAATTGCTAATCGTTGAACCTCCACATATTCGCATCCAACCCCAATAATTTATGTCTTCTGCACAATCACCTTGAGACTCAGTGGTACCTCGGAACACCTCATAAATCTTCAGATATGTACAATCTGTTCCACTTTAGTACCACAAAAAATTATTGTATTAAATGCATGTTGCAGATGAGATATAATCGGTGAGTTTGCAGAGACCTGGAATCCCTTAAAACACATACCACGCTCCACATTCTTAAGCATCAAACTAAAAGCTTCACCCACAAGAGTAAATAAGGAAGGAGACAAATGGTCTCCTTGTCTTAAAACCCTTGATGCTTTAAAGAATTCTTTTGGGCTTCCATTTACTAACATAGAGAAATGTGACGATAAAAGGCATCCATAGATCAATTTTCTCCAACTTTCTCCAAAACTCATAAACCTCCAATACATTCCATTCTACTCTATCATACGCCTTCTCCATACTCAATTTAATAAATATACGTAGTTCCCCACTCTGAGTCCTAGCATGGATATATTCCATCCATAAACACACCATCCATAATCATTCTTCCCCTAATGAAAGCTGATTAGGCACCAAACACCACCAATGGTAGAACCGTTTTTAGTCATTCTGTTAAATTTTTTGAAATAATCTTATATAGACTTGTAAGCAGACTAATAGGGCGAGCATCACCTATCCCCGAAAAAGAACTCTTCTTGTTATAAAAGTAGAATCGATGGCCTATTTAAGATACCTCTATCAAGAAACTCATTAACCATAAGGAGAAGGTCCTCTTTCAAAAGAGACAAAAAACGATGGGAGAAAACCAACGGACAACCATCGAGTTCAAGAGCCTAGCCCCTGGCAAAGTAAAAACCATCCTTTTCAATTCTTCAGTCTCTACTTTCCTATCTAAAGGCAACATCTTAGCCTGTAGGAGCCTATTGAAAGGGATTCCATCCAAATTCACCAAGAAAGGAGTTTCAGAAGAAAATGTTCTTTCAAAGTGTCTAACAAAACCTAATTCTCAGTCTTTCATATTATTCTCATTGACCTCTTGACATTTAACACTAGAGACATCATTCTGCCGTCTCCTAGCATTAACAATGGAATGGAAGAATTTTGTATTGAGGTCCCCTTCCTTATGGCATTCACGCAAGACCTCTACTTCCAATATACTTCTTCAGAAGTTTAGGATTTCCCAGGGCCACACTTAATGCTAATTGTGATATTGTAATTGATAATGTACTAATTAAAATATAGGGAGTGTGGAATACTACATAACAAAATTATTCAACAAGAAAATTTTACTCATTATAAATGTTATTCTTAAATTTCAAAGTGATATATTAGATAAAAATTTTTGCTTAGAATTGGATGTAAATCTACTAAAAAGTATTAGAAAAACATATAAGAGATTTAACCTCTTAAAAAATCTTTGCAAGAAAGTTATTTAGTCTATCTCCTGCTTTGATATTGAATATATTCGAGGGGAAAATAACTACCTTACTTACTTCTTAACTCACGAATTTTTGCTAGATGTTTTGGATAACTTGCAAGGGTAAAAAAGGTATTGCCAAAACATCAAATAATCACATGTTAAACATGTCCCAAAAAGTTTCTACATTATCAACAATTCCTTTAGAAAATATAGATTTTTCTCTAACCCCTGAAACTATTGCAAAAAAATATATAGGTGACTCTTTCTATTTTCCTATTAAAATGCTCGGAAAGGATTATTATTTCTATGAACAAATTTTACTAGATACTAGAAGTATATATATAAAAATCCATTTTAAAGGACAATCAAGTGAATAATATATTTTCTTAAATAGTCATTCATAAGGTAAGAAAATATTATTCAAACGGTCGGGCATTCATATTAGGAAAAAGTTTATATAAGGATGCAACATTATAATGTATAATTATGGATGCACCTCAAAAATCCATCAGAAAAGGTAGTTTTAATGTTGAAAAACCCTTTGATTGATCATCTCGACATCAAGATGTATGATCATGAAAAATAAAAATATTTCAGGTCTCAGAAATAGTGTATTTTACAACATATTATCTACACCGTCCATTTTCAAGATTTTCATATGTTTATAAATCTACTTGATTTTAACCATTTTTGAATATTAAAATTTTATAATTAGATATAAATATAATATTTGAGATAATCCTAAGAACATTTTACATCAAAATTATATACCATGATAAAATTTGAAGGTGCACTTTACCTCGACACATACGGATGCATCCCTATGCCAACTGCACCCTTCATATTAATCATAAGGTAAGAAAATATTATTTAAATGATTGATAATTTTTTTGAAATAGTCATTCATATTCTTGAATTTAGAGAGGCACTCCTGACTTGAAGGTGAGAAAATGAAAGCGAGGGATGGATTACACAAACCGTACCCATTTAACATTGGGGTGCTGTTTGTATGGGGCCTAGGCGGTAAACAATCAAATTAGAGCCTAGTTTAAAATAGTGTCGAGAAATGTGGTTTTACTATTGGAAATTTTTGTGACAGCGTTAGAATATATTTTTATATTTATTTATAAAGTTCAAAGTTTAAAAAATAAGGTAGATCAACATATCTATGAAAACTTAAAAATCTTGAAAATTAACGGTCTAAAAATGTATTACAAAATACACTATTTCCAAAACTTGAAATCCATTTTTTTTCTCATGTCCATACATCTTGAGGTCGAGATGATCAATTTGAAGATATTTGAGCATCAAGACAACCTCTTCTAATAAACTTTTTGAGGTAGGCTCAAAATTGATTGTTTAGAGCCTCGGTTCTATATTCCCTTTAACATTACCTCGCTTCTCATGGCTCTCTCTCCACACACTTTTACTTTATTTTCAAACTAAAACCTCAGCTCACAAATAAAGGGATTTATATCCTTACATAGGTTACATAAATATCTAACATTTATTCCACGCACATTCCACACACTTTTACTTTATTTTCAAACTAAAACATCAGCTCACAAATAAAGGGATTTATATCCTTACATAGGTTACATAAATATCTAACATTTATTCCACGCACATTCCTTTTATTCTATTTTTTATAGGAGATCAGTATACATTAGTCTCTCTCTCGCTTGCATTTTCTCACCTTCAAGTCAGGAGTGCCTCTATAAATTGAAGAATATGAATGACCATTCGACAAAATTTATCAATCATTTAAATAATAGGATGCATTTTGTATAGAGCTGAGGCTCTAAACAATTAAAGTAAAGCCCACCTTCAAATAATATCAAGAAATGTGGTTTCAATATTGAAAATCTTTGTGATAGTCTTAAAATATATTGTCATCTTTAATCATAAAATTTAAAACTTAAAAAATAGTGTAGCTTGAGCAAATTGATAAAAACTTGAAAATCTTGAAAATTGACAGTCCAAAAATGCGGTACAAGATGCACTAATTCGAAAACTTGAAGTCCATTTTTTTCTATGCCCATGCATCTTGATGTTGATAATCAAATTGAGGATATTTGGTCATCAAAACAACCTCTTCTAGTGAAATTTCTGAGGTGGACTCTAATTTGATTGTTTACAGCCTTGGCTCTATATAAACTTTTTCCATGTTTAAATAGATAGAAATAAAATAAAGTCTATGGAAAGAGACGTCTCGGAGAGAGGGAGAGCTCATAAAATTGGGAAATATCTTTCCCTGAAATATATAAATAAGCACATTCAATATAAGTGTTTATTTAAAGGAAAAAGTTTATATAAGGATGCCACCTTATAATGTAGAACTATGGATGCCACTAAAAAGTCCATCGAAAAAGGTAGTTTTAATGTTGAAAAACCCTTTGATTGATCATCTCGATATCGAGGTGTATGACTATGAAAAATAAGAAGATTTTAAGTCTCAGAAATAGTGCATTTTACAACATATTATCTACATTGTCCATTTTCAATAATTTCATACGTTTATAGATCTACTTGATTTTAACCATTTTTGAAATTTAAAATTTTTTAATTAGATATAAAAATAGATTTTGAGATAATCCTAAGAATATTTTACATCAAAATTATATACCATGATAACATTTGAAGGTTCACCTTACCTCTACACCTACGGATGCATCCGTATGCAAATTGCACCCTTATTTAAATGAGAGAGAGAGAAAAAATAGTTAAAAAAAAGAAAATAAAAAAAGGAACAATATCTCAAAATTGGTATAATATTAAACTCAAAAGGGTAAAACTGGTAATAAAAAAGACACTTCTCATGTAAATAAAGTGGGTCACCTTCTCACTAAATATATAGTAGATAGACACGGAAACGAAGTTGAGAGGTAAGGGCAAGCTTTCTATACTTCCCCTATAACATAAAACTTATATACTTTCCCTTATCCAACCGTCCATTTTGAATGGAGGGCAAAAATTATCCCAAGCACAATGTCACATCTCTACACTATTTTATTTTTAATTTTTTTTATAAACTATTTTAATACCAAATTTTGGACGTCCAATCTTCTATTAAACTCGCACTAGAAAAAAATATAAAAACAATATTTTCAATAAAATAAAATGACCAAAATACCCCTAAAAATTTCAAGGGGTATTTTGGTCATTTATTTTTATCAAAACATTATTTTTAATATTTTTTATAGGTGAGACCCAATGAAAATATCTCACATACCAAATTTCATATTCACACAATTTGTATAAAAAACAAAAAATAAAATACTTTGAGACATCAGATCTATGATCAAATGGTGAGTGACTCTCTTGATCAAAATTGGATGGCTGGATGTAAGGGGAAGCATAGATTTTCTATGCTATTGGGGAAGTATAGAAACCTTTCCCAATATGTAATGCTGCAATCGTCAACAACTAAGACCAAAGTACAATTTTTAACAGTCTTATTATTCACTCATTTGCACTCGTTGTTAATCCAAACTAAATTAAAAATAAAATTGCAAACCCCACCATACATTTTTTAGACTAAGAAAATTTTTTTCAAGTTCCTCACAAGGCTTATAATATTAGAAAACTCCCTTTTTATTATTGAACATTTATGAATTTTGAGAAAGAAAAAAACTAAGGGCTTGCTTGAATAATAGGGTAAATGATGCAAATTAGGGTTGTTTTTCTACAAAACTAGCACCATAATTTGCAAAGGGATATCTAGAGAGAAAAATCAGCAAATTAATTCGCAGAAATTTCTCGAGAGAACAAGTCTTAAAGACAATAAGAATAGAAGAAAAGAAGGAAATATCACCAACTAAGAGGAATCCACCTCCCAAAGTTTATTCACCAAATCGTTCTATGCAAAATAACAATCTAACTCCCCTAACAAGTATTTAAATAACTCATAACCCTAAAAAGTTCCTACAAAATCCTAGCCATCCGTCTTATTTAATCACAACCACCCATTATTAACTTAAAATAAATGACTAAACATGCCCTAAAGAAATAAAAAAATAACAATTAAAATAAACCCAAATAATCTTCCTTATTACATCATTTCCCATTTCTTTCCCTCTTGGGCCCTACGACCCTTCTTGGACCAGCCACGAACTATTGACTGGGGCATGGCTGTATCATTCCCCCTAGTTGAAAGGAACTCGACTCCAGCGAGTTGGCTTCAGTATAGATGCGATATAAGTCTGGATCCAACCTTTTGAACTCTTGGTCAGAAATTCACGTGCTATCAGAGTATGACATGCCCTTCCATTTGACTGGATAGTGGCAATAAGAACCGTTTCAAGTTTGAAAGCTTTCAGTCTTCAAAAATTTCTCAATTTCCTCATCCGGTAATTGCTTCATCATATCAACTACTTCTTCTTTGACTGCTAGAGGGTCTCCATGAAACTCAAATAAATTAAATATCGGGGAGATATCCAATGCCTTTGGTAATTCCACCTTACATACATTGTTCCCATATTGTTTCAAAATGCGGCAAAGGCCCATTTTCTTGGACCTGAATTTATTATAGGGTCCCAATGGAAACCTCTCCTTTCGCAGATACACCATTATTAACTCATCATTCTTGAAATTTTTCTCTCTCCTATGTTCATTTGAGGCTTTTCGAGACTTTACATTGCTTTCCTCATTTTTCTTCTTGATTGAGCTTGCAAATCATGAATGTGCTCAGCAAAAGCATTAAAATCATCACTTATTTTTCTTGGCATGGGTAATGGCACTAGGTCCAGTACATTATTAGAAGTCTGTCCATTAACAATCTCAAGTGGTGATTTTCCTGTAGACCGATTCACTGAACTGTTGTAACTAAACTCAGCCTGGGGCAAAACGAGGTCCTACTGATATATGCCATCACCAAAAATACTCTTCAAGAGGTTACCAAGGCTCCTATTCACTATTTCGATATGTCCATCTGTTTGAAGATGATAAGAGCTAAAAAATTGAAGGTTAGTTTCTATGCGCTTCCACAAAGTGCGTCAAAAATGACTTAAGAATTTTTTATCCCGATCAGATGTAATAGACTTAGGAATATCATGTAGCCATACAATATCTTTGAAAAAGAGTTTGGCAATATGTGTAGCATCTATAGTTCTCCTACAAAGAATAAAATGTGTCATTTTGGAAAATCAATCAACAACAACATAAATAGAGTCCATACCTCGTGTGGTACATGGAAGTCCAAGTACAAAGTCCATAAGGTTATCAACCCATGTGGCATCTGGAACAGGAAGAGGAGTATAAAGAACTGTATTTTGTGTGCGACCTTTAGATACTTGGCAAGTTCGATATCGGGTCACAAATCAATGAACATCCCTTCACATATGTGGCTAAAAATACTTTCTCTAATCGTAGCCATAGTTTTGTCCTTCCCAAAGTGCCCACCTAAGCCTCCATCATGAAGCTCCATGATTATCTTCTCCTTTAGGGAACAATCAGGTATACATAACCGTACACCTTTAAATAGACAACCATCATGCATGAGATACTCACCCGTATGGTCTCGCCCATCAACACACCTTTCAAGAATTTGCTGAAAATTGGTCAACTTTATATTGGCCTTTCATCACTTCAAACCCCAATACTTCTATAGACAAAGTTCTGAGCAACACTACCCTTCTACTTAAAGCATCAACTGCCTTATTTTGGGTTTCAGCCTTGTGCTTTAATAAGAAGGTGCATTCTTGTAGGAAGGCCATCTACTTAGCATGTCTCACATTCAACTTCTGGGAACTCAAATACTGGAGTGCTTCATGATCTGAGTATGGAACAAACTCCCTATGAATTAGGT
Source organism: Amborella trichopoda (assembly GCF_054954075.1). NCBI lineage: Eukaryota > Viridiplantae > Streptophyta > Magnoliopsida > Amborellales > Amborellaceae > Amborella > Amborella trichopoda. The sequence goes on along the minus strand of NC_142344.1, from coordinate 39,663,538 downwards.
AGTGCCTTCAGTAACGTAAGGCTTGCACCACTGCATAAAAATCGAGGTCATAGACGGAATACATTTTTTACGCTTCATTAAACTTCTTACTTAAGAAGGCCACTTGTCACCCCTCTTGACTTATAACTGCCCTATGCCAATATTTGATGCATCGGTTTCCACCTCAAACACCTTAAAAAAATCTGATAAGGCAAGTATTGGTGCTTGCATCATCTTTTGTTTAATTAGAATGAAGCTCTTTTTAGTAGCGGGACTCCATGAAAATCCTCCCGCCCTCATACAATCAGCCACTGGTGCTATTAAAGTGATGAAATTTCTGATAAATCGACGATAAAAGGTCGCTAGGGCATGAAAAGATCGCACCTCAGTGAGTGACTTTGGCACCAGCCACTCATCTATGGCCTTCATCTTTTCTTGATCCATCTTAATTCCCTCAGATGAAGCAACATACTCAAGAAAGACGACATTGTCCGTCATAAATTAGCATTTTCTCAAATTCACAATAAGTGATTCTTTCCTTAGCACATCAAAAACTTGTTCCAAGTGGTTAAGATGATCTCAAAGGTTAGCACTAAAAATCAATATATCATCAAAATAAACCACAACAAATTTACCAATAAAATAACAAAGTACCTCAGTCATTAGGCGCATGAATGTGCTTAGTGCATTAGAAAGCCTGAATGGCATCACAAGCCACTCATAGAGTCCATCTTGAGTTTTCAATGCAGTCTTCCATTCATCCCCAAGGCGAATCCAAATTTGATGATACCCACTCCTTAAATCAATCTTTGAGAAAACTTTGGCTCCATGAAGCATATCATCGAGCTTGGGTATGGGAAATCGGTACTTGATTGTAATTTTGTTGATTGCTCGACTGTCCACGCACATCCTCCATGACCCATCTTTTTTTAGAGTCAGTAATGCAGGGACGACACATGGTGACATGCTTTCTCGAATCAATCCCTTCTTAAGTAAATCAACAACTTGTTTATACATGTCTTCATGTTCCATGGGGCTCATTCGATAATGGGCCAAATTTGGTAGGCTAGAACCAGGCACCAACTCAATGTGATGCTGAATATTTCTTATTGGAGGAAGACCATAAGGTAATTCTTCAAGCATCAAATCTTTATACTTCTCAAGTAGAGGTTCAAGAGACCTAGGAATTGCAGTCGGTGCAAAAATTTCTTTTGCAAGCAACACTTAAATCACATCCATATCCTTGCTGCCCCTTTTTAAGTTTTGCACATTAAGCAACTTTGGATCCTCCTCTTTAGTAGATTTGGTGCAGGAAGTTGCTTCATAGGGTGGAGTGTGATATTAACATCATCATTGACAAAAGAATAATGTTTTGTTTAGTTTTATTTAATATATCATGATCATAAAGCCATGGTCTACCAAGTAATATGTGACATGCATCCATAGGTGCTACATTACAACACATTTCATCTTTATAATTAGCACCAATGGAAAAAGAGATTAAATATTGAGTAAGAACTGGTACCTCACATCTTTTCTTAAACCACTGGATATGATATGGGCATGGGTGCTTATGCTCATTCAATTGAAGTTTATTCACCATCTCTTTAGACACAATGTTTTCACTGCTCCCACCATCAGTTAGTATTGTACATAACTTGCCTCTTGATATGCAAGTTGTTCAAAAAATATTGCGTCACAATCACCTCTCTTCCTCACTAGGTCATGGGGTTGATAGTATGGTTTGCTGGGCAACTAAGGCTTCACCGCTTTCATCTCTGTACAACTCCTCAATCTCACATTTGAAAGGCTCAGTCCGTTCATAAGATTGGCTCGTCCCAATATCACCCTGGCCTTCATAGCTGTATCCTTCATCAACATCTACTTCATAATTTTCTTCTGCCAAATTAACTTTGACAGGGGGTTGATATGAGGGGCAATTGAATGCTCTATGCCCAAGTTGTTGGCACTTGAAACACATAATTTGTGTATCATCACGAGGTATTTTAGGTGCTTCCAGCCCTCGCTCAACACCATCTCCCCCCATATTAGGGTTTGGCCTAGTTGAGAAATTCTGAGAGGTTTGGTTTCCACGCCCCATAGGTGGTCTTCTAATAGGTAAAGCTTGCTACCCCTATGTTGAAGTAGAGCCTCTTGTCTCCCAAGGCTCAGATTGACTATTTCCTCTACTTTGAGGGCTAAAGTATAGGCATCCGACATCTTATAGACATCTTTGAAGGCCAATTCATTCTGAATGCCTTGATTTAGCCCATTCAAGTAGTGACTTATTTTTTGATCTCCATACTCTTGTAAATTTGTCGTAGATGTCAAAATATATAACTCTTCAGTATAGTTACTTACCAACTTTTCACCTTGTTTGAGGTTTTAACACCTCTGATATAAGGTTCAGATATAATTTACTAATAAAAATCTTCGGCCCATCGTTGTCTTCATCTTTTCCCATGAACTATGTTTTTCCTTGCCTTGTCGATGACGATTCTGCTGCAAATCATCCCACCAAACCAATGCATGCCTAGAAAATTTTGTGGCTACTAATTTTACTTTTCTATGATCTGCAATATCTTTGTACTCAAACATCTTCTCTACTTTAATTAGCCAATCAAGAAAATCATATGCATAAAATCGACCATGCAACTCTGGAATATCAATTTTTATTCCTGGTTCTCTTTCTCTTTCCAATTAATGAAGAATTCGGTCATTGAATTCCTCATTAATCGAGGCTGCCTGAGGTTGGTTAGGAACGAGATGCATACCTCTTTCACCTCTATTGCCTTGAATTTCAACATCAGTCTCCAGATTCATTCCATCTTAAAGCTGAGCGAACTTTTTCACAAGCTCATCTACTCTCTCAGCTACAGGCATGAATTTGTCTACTCTATCTGCTAGGGCTTGAACTACTTCAATCAATAACTTTAATCCATCAAGGGGTGTCTCGTTTGAAGCCATCGAAACCCACTCTGATACTAATTGATGAAAATTAGGGTTTTTTTTCTACAAAAATCAGCACCTTAATTTGCTGAGGAATATCTAGAGTGCAAAATCAACAAATTAATTCGCAGAGAGATCTCTAGAGAACAAGCCTTAAAGATAATAAGAATAGAAGAAAAGAAGGAAATATCACAAACCAAGAGGAATCCACCTCCCAAAAATTATTCACCAAATCGTTATCTGCAAAATAACAATCTAACTTCCCTAAACCCTTCAATAATAAGTATTTAAATAACTCATAACCCTAAAAAGGTCCTATGAAATCCTAACCATCCAGCTTATTTAATCACAACCACCCATTATCAACTTAAAATAAATGACTAAACTTGCTCTAAAGAAATATAGAAATAACAATTAAAATAAACTCAAATAATCTTCTTTATTACATCATTGCTCCTTTTTTTCCTTCTTGGGCCCTAGGACGCTTCTTGGCCCAGCCACGAACCGTGTTTTGGATTATAACATGGTTATGCAAACCCTGGTTATGTCAAAACCTAGTTATTGAGAAATGGTTGTTTGGATAGATTGTAGATAATATCCAGGTTATGCAAAATCTCTTGTTTGGGTCACCTATTTGCGTAACTTGGGTTTATACCATTTAGGATACATTTGGTAGGTATAAAACATTTTCGTATAAAATATTTTCAGGTAAAAATTGCATTACACATATTTGGTATGCAACAATACATATAAAAAAATTTCCCACTATAAAAATTTTCAACAAAATTTTAGAGAGAGAGACTATACCAAATTTTTGAGAGAGACACTAGCGTTAAACTCTGCCAGGGTCTGGGTGCTTCATCAAGTGAACCTCCATCCACGTAAAGGAGAGAGAGAAACCAAGAAGGGCAGAGCCCTCCTTTTGCTAGAGGAAGCTTGGTGACGAGAAAAGCGGGGAAGGGACATTCTCCCTCTCCCATTAGTCTGAAAGAAACCAGTGGGTCTCGTGATACGAGCTGAAAAACAAAAGACCATTTGAACATGGTTTATGATATTGCCCCTTTGGTCAAGAAGGCCTTTATATCAGATATAATTCTACGGGAGGCATTGGAGTCTGCTAATCCAGACTCTCAAGGGAAGAGGAAGCCCGACGATTCTTCTCCTTTGAAGATGTCTTCCAAGTAGGCAAAAAGTTTAAATCTTCATGAAGAAGCCAGGGAAACATTCGCTACTCCTCCACCATCAGCCGCTTTAGTCTTAGTCGTTCATAGCAGAATCACATGGAGTTTTGTGGCTAGAGCGGCTCCTTCTCAGCCGGGGCTTCGTCAAAAGGTGACAACTAGGAAATCAGCAAAATCAGAGGTTATTGATATATACTCTTTTTCCTCTCTAGACTCTCTAGCTCTAAACTTGGAGGTTCCCAAAGAAAACTGTTCGGTTGTTGGCGAGAGAATGGAAACTTCGATCGATCAAGGAGAGGGGCTCATTGATGTTTTGAAAGGACTTGACCCTTCCTTAGGGCCAAGTGAAAGCTCTTCTTCTGATTGTAGCAGAACATAAAGTCCTGCTCCAGAGGCTGAACCAAAAATAGATGAGTCGAGGAAATCAAAAGGAAAAGCTTGCATCATGGAGAAAGATCCTCTAGCGGTTCACTCATCTATCATAGTCGCTGTGTCCTTAGTAGGCTCGTCAGCTGAGTCATTCCTTACCAGGCCAATGTGGAAGTGCTGAATGTTGTCCTTAGCACTCTAGAAAAAGGCGAGCTTCCCTATGGTGATCCAACCTAGTCCGGGCTTCCACCTCTACCAATCGTGCTTGACATGATCAAATTTTCAGTTATTCGACGTCCTTTTTTTTTTTTTTTCTGAAAGGGAACTAGCTAGTCTAGTTTTTGTTCCTCATTTTCCATATGAGTAACTCGATTATTTCCTTTTTCTTTAACTTATAGACTTGACAAATATATCTAATTCTTTAAGACTTCAAACGAATTTTCACAACACCTTGCCAATTAGCACGCATTCTTGCATACTTCAATCATAGCCTATGAGAAGGCATGCCCTAGCTTCTCAGATATGAGTGACATGGTAACTCTAAAAACTTTTGGAGGAACACCGTAGTTTAATGTCATTCAAGAAGACCATATGAAAAAGACTTCCTAACCATTTATAAAAACGGTATGAGTGGCCAATTCTTAGAGCCCTAAGACTTCAAGGACTATTGTAGTTTAGAGTTGTATAGGAAGGACTATGTGAAAAGCCTTACTAACCATTTGTAAAAATTGTATGGGTGGTCAATTCTTAGAACCCTAAGACTCCAAGGAGTAATGTGGTTTGGAGTTGTACAGGAAGGACTATATGAAAAAGCCGTCCTAACCCTTTCGTAAAAAAAGTATGGGTGGCCAATTCTTAGAGCAATAAGACTCTAAGGAGTACTGTTGTTTAGAGTCATACATGAAGGACAATGTGAAGTTCCTTTCTAACCCTTTGTAGAAAGGGTATGGGTGGCCAATTCTTAGAGCCCTAAGACTCCAAGGAGTACTGTATTTTAGAGTCATACATGAAGGACTATTTGAAAAGCCTTCTTAACCCTTTGTTAAAAGGATATGGGTGGCCAATACTTGAGCCTTAAGACTCCAAAGAGTACAGTAGTTTAGAATCATACAGGAGGGACTATCTGACGATGGTTTGGGTCATACGCCATGGGCCTATTGATAGGCCTTTTAGGGCCATGCATCTTCGACCACAACTTGACTCAGTTTATGATCATGAGAAGGGATTATGTGGCAGATGTTATATAACATCAAGGCCTAGTCTTGGTAAGTTAAGATAGACCCGCCATGTGCTAAATAGTTTAAGGTCTTTGCAGCTCGGACTATATGATAAATAGTTTAGAGTCATACATCACGGACTATCTCAATCTTTTTAGGGATAATATTTCTTCAAATGCCTCCCATTGATTGGGGGCATAGCATCTTCTCCTATCTTGGTACAAAGGAGGTATTGTCCAGCAGAGTATGCCTTCTTAATGACATATGTTCCATCCCATTTGGGCTGAAATTCAGATTGAGGTGCACCAATAGGGTGTCTCATGGCTAGAACGAAGTCGCTGGGTTTGAAAGACTGTATCCTCAGCTTCTTGTCAAAAGCTTGCCTTATTCTTGCCAGATAAACTTCTAGCTTTTAGTGAGCTACCAACCGCTTTTCGTAGAGTGCGTTTAACTAGTTGTGTCAGAGTTTGACTTGTACATCATTGGTTAGCCCATAATGGACATCCACCCTTAGTGAGGGTAGTTGAACTTCCAAGGGTAACACTGCTTCTGCCCCGTAGACCAACAAATACGGGGTCATCAAAGTGGCGTTCTTGCTCGTTGTCCAATAGGCTCAAACAGCCTCGGGGAGTCTTTCATGCTAATCGTGTCGATCCTTCTTTATGGTCTTTTTCAAGACCTTGCAAAGACTTTTGTTGAAGGCTTCGACTTGTCCATTTTCCAATGGGTTATGCATGGATGAGTACCTCTAGTTGGTGTTAAAGTGACTGGCCAATTGGCGAACATAATCCTATTCGGTACCTCGTATTGATACATAATATGGTAGCGAATGAAATCAGCCACTATCTTGCTAGTTACTCTTTGTAGTGAGACGACTTCAGCCCACTTAGAGAAGTAGTGGATAGCTACCAATATATATAAATGGCCATTTGCTGAGAGAGAGGTAATGGGTCCCACGATATCCATTCCCCATTGAGAAAAAGGCTAAGTCATGAGAGTTGGATGCAAAGGCTTTGGCAATTGGTGAATGTGGTCAGCGTGCACTTGGAACGTGTGACATTTCTTGGCATATTTAAGTGCATCTTTAGCCGTAGTGGGCCAGAAATACCCCATCTGATGCAATTAGTGGTACAACTTGGGTTCGGGTTGGTGTATGCCGCATACCCCATCATGCACCTCCTTTAACGTTGCTTGTCCTTCTTCATACGGAAGGCATCTTAACAACATTCCGTCATATGACCTCCTATATAGTTGGTCATTGAGGAGAGTAAATCTCGTGGCTCCCCTTTTAAGGGCTTGCTTATCTTTCCTAACCTTAGGGAGTTGGTCATGGACTAAGTATTCTAGGAAAGGCTGATGTCAATCTGGCAGGGATGCTTCTGCCACTGCAACGATACCATCGGGAGTAGGCTCTTCCATTAATTTCCTCATAACTCCTTGAGGGTATGGGGGAAACTCCATCCATAGATTTTCTTCATCTTTAGAATCTACCTTTTCCATCATAGGGATGGGTCACCATTCTTGTATAGGGATCTGAAGCGGTACCTCAGGCTCGATGATCATGGAAGCTCTCAGTTTAGCTAATGCATCAACCTAGGCATTTGATCGTTGGGAATATGAGTCAGGGTGGCCTCATAAATCTTCCCTAGGAGGTACCTTATGGTACTATAATATGATTTGAGTTCATCCTTGCAAACCTCGCATGTCCCTTTAAGTTGTCGGACGATCAACTAGAAATCACAAAAAATATCGAGGGACCCCAGGAGGGAGGGTAATGACAAGCAGGTTAATCCACTTCATAATACCCTCAACTCAAGCATACGGTCCTCTACGTGCATTGGATGCATTAATCACATATCTCATCTCATGATTTACAGGGAGTGACCCTCCAGTTCCTGTCATTGTGCGGGTTAGGGAATGTGCTGGCGTCGCCTTCTCGATATATCAATCTCTACTACCGATGGGTGCTCCATCTCGTAGTGGCCAGTATCAGTAAACGGTGGCCAGTATTCTTGTCATTGTAACAGTACAATACTCACTACCAATGTGTATCCCTTTGCGTAGTGGTCATCATTAAGGCATCTTTCGATGCTCGAGCATTCAATTCATTTATGCCAACTCAATGGTTTACAGCAGATGAATCACATTCTCATCATAATAGTATGACAATTAGCACGAAGCATTCATTACATGCGTCTTAGCATAACATTTATACATGAATATCACCAACAGAATCTTGGTACTTATCATGAAGATTTCATCTTGGAATAATCACATCAATAAGGGACTTATCAAATTTCACATAGAGTATAACCGCATAGTACCATTCACAAAAAAATATGGTATTTAGTGTTTATGACATGAGGGTTGTTGCATGACACTCAGATAGCAGTGACACGCACGACGCCATACGCACGGTGCTACTCACATGGCACTATGCATGCAGTGCTACATGCACGACGATACATACGCGACATTGTGCGCACGGCGCTGCATGGACGGTGTCATGTGCATGACGCTATGCACGACACTACACACATGCAGTTTTCACATACGGCGATGATCAAACACAGGCGGCAATGCACATGCGGTTTTCACAGATGGCGATGCACAAACACAAGCAGCAATGCACAGACGACGATGCACAAACACTAGAGGCAATGCTCAGACGATGATGCACAAAAGGAGTGACAGTCGCCGAAATTTACAGTGACTATGAGAAATGATATGTCTCACGTTTTAGTCCATATATTTTGATCCATGTAATATTTCATCATGATACAAAAAGCAAACTTTAACTAGACATGTGTATCTTTCATTTACAGCAAATTTGGGCCCATTTGGGCACCGTTTAGCCAGTGAAAAGCTCAGGGCTGGAGCCCACACAGTTGCTGGAAATATCACCTCCCCTCAAGCATTAACATGTCATCACCATATTCTACACCATTCTATAAATCAACTTAAATCATAATTTTGTCTTAATCGTATCAAGTGAACTTGTAATTTTAGTAAGAAAATGACGTTATGATTTCCCAAAGTTCATAGGCCATGTTCCCCATTCATTTATCTTTCATTTTACATTCATTGTTCTTTCAGACATATCACTAAATCCACTTTCATGGTCAAGGCACTCCTAAACCCCCTCGCACAGTTTGATCGTCGCCCCTTGCTCCCTTCGAAGGTAGCTGCACTCTTGAAACCTCACGTGCAGGTCGCCTACTACAGCCAGTCGTTTCACTCCACGCTAAGTGCTAGAGAGAGAGAGAGAGAGAGATTGAAAAGCAAACGGTGGTAGGGGAAGGGCGAGATTTATAGACGTGGGGGTTGGTGCGAACCACTGTGGCTGACGTCACGGTTGGCTAGGGGAAAACATTGTGGCTGACGTCACACATGCAGAGTGACACTGACAAACAGGCACGATGCTGATAAACCTGGCACGACGTTGACACTGCTGATGGCTACACACTTGACCAACCACGCATCGCGTTACCTCAAGCAGCGATACACATGCGGTGATGCCTCTTACTCCTTTCGCGCGCGGCGATACACCTGTCACACTCGCTGCGATACCTCCTGCTCGCTTGCGGCGTTACCATTGTTTCACCTTCACGAGGGGTGTTAGCTTTCACCCAGACGGTGCTAACCTCTGCCCTTGGCACCAAGCGTGCGCTTCTGTCTTTCTCAACTTCCTTCTCTCTCCACTGCTGCGAGTGGTCCAATTTAAATGAATTGTGGCCCTTACATCATCACCCCCTTAAAATCCAAAATCAAAAGTGGTGGGGGTATTTCTCCCTAATTTCATCCTCCCGCTCCCACGTTGTTTCTTCCCTTGCATGATATTGCCACTGTACCCTGACCAAGGGGATTTCTTTATTACGTATTACTTGCACTCTTTGGTCCAATATCCCGATTGGTTGTTCAACACAGGTTAGGTCTTCCTTGAGTGGGATTGGTTCGTACTCCAAAACATGGGATGGGTCAGGTTGATACTTCCTTAACTAGGATACATGAAAGACGTTGTGAATGCTGGCCAATTCAAGCGGCAAGGCCAGTCAGTATGTCACATTCTCAATCCTTTCCAGAATCTCAAAAGGCCCAATGAATCATGGGCTTAGTTTCCCTTTCTTACCAAATCTCATAATACCCTTGGTCGGCAATACGTTTAGGAAGACCCGATCTCCCACCTCAAATTCGCGATCTCTCCTATGATTGTCGGCGTAACTCTTTTGTCGACTTTGGCCGGTTTGGAGCCGCTCTTTGAATAGGGAATCCTTTTCAGAGGTCATTTGTACTATTTTGGGCCCCAATAATTTCTCTCACCTACTTCATCTTAGCAGATGGGCGGCCTACACTTCCTCCCATATAGGGCCTCATAAGGTGCCATCTGGATACTAACTTGGAAGCTATTATTGTAGGAAAATTCTATCATGGGTCAGTGGTCTTCCCAGTTTCCTTTAAAATTAGTCACACATGCTCTCAACATGTCTTCCAAGGTTTAGATGGTCCCTCTCCGACTGCCTATCTATTTAGGGGTGAAAGGCGGTGCTAAAAGTAAGCTCAGTTCGCAGTGCTGATTGTACAACTGGGCCAACTTGTCTAATGTATAGGTCATGCGAACTGGCAATAAGTGAGCAGCCTTAGTCAGTCGGTCGACCACGACCCAGTTACTATCATGCTCGGCATTCAATCTCGGCAACCCAGGGATAAAGTCTATCATGATGTGTTCCCATTTCCATTCTGGTAAGGGCAGGGGTTGTAATAGTCCAACAGGTTTCTGATGTTCGGCCTTCACTAGTTGGCATGTTAGACATTTAGCCACAAATTGTGCCACATCTCGCTTCATGTTGTTCCACTGAAATGCTCTTTTCAAATCCTGGTACATCTTTGTACCCCCAGGATGTATCGTGTAGCGAGAGTGGTGTCCTTCCTTCATAATGGCCCTTTCTACACTTTCATCATTGGGAACACATATTTGGCCCTTAAACCTTAATTGTTCATCACTGTCTACAGAAAAATCCTCTTTCCCTTCTATCTTCAATACTTCGAGGAAATTCATCAGGTGGGGATCTTCTTTCTGAGCCACTCGGACTTGTTGGAAGAGTTGGGATCCACCCTAAGACATGACAGTATTTTACTCTCTTTATTGAGAGGTTGGAATGGTAGCCACTCTACCACATCTTCCAACAACTTAATTTCTCACACCATTAGTTGTGCTACCGAGACCACGATGTTCCAACTTAAGGCGTCAGCTACAATATCAGTCTTACCTAGATGGTATTCAATTGTGCAGTCATAGTCATGTAGTAGGTCCATCCATCTTCTTACCTCATGTTCAACTCCTTTTGAGAAAACATGTACTTGAGGCTTTTGTGGTCCGTGAACAACTTAAACTGGCCTCCATAGAGGTAGTACCTCCATATTTTTAATGCAAATACTACTGCTGCGAGTTCCAAATAGTGAGTGGGATAGTTTTACTCGTACGACTTTAGTTGCCTGGAGGCATAGGCAATAACCTTACCTCTCTGCATTAGTACAGCCCCGAGCCCTCTATGGGATGCATTAATATAAATCACGAAATCTTCATTTCCCTCGGGCAATGCCAGGATTGGGGCGGTGGTAAGTCTCTTCTTGAGTTCTTGGAAACTTCTCTCACTATCGTTTGACCACAACAACTTTACGTTCTTCTGGGTTAGCTGAGTTAGAGGAAGCGCTAGTTTTGAGAGTCCCTATACAAAGCACCTACAACATCCGGCTACCCTAGGAAACTACGAACTTCAGTCACATTTGCTGGTCTCTCCCATTTAAGTATGGCTTCAATCTTGGACGGGTCGACCGTGATCCTTGTTTGAACGTATTTGTCAGCACCTTGGTCTCTGGTAGGAAGCAGGTCAATAAAGTCTACAAAACAGTGAAAATTCTTAACAATCTCATAATGGCACCAGAATTGGTCAAGATCGTCATCAACATTCCAAAAGACTAACTGCCAAGTTTCATCGCATTCCGACTTGTCTAAAAAGTGAACACAAATGAATTGTTTTCGAAAAAATGGCCTCTAGCACCTTGAAACGAATCTTATAATTGGAACTAAATTTTTTGGTGTCTTAAATCACTGTGCGACCACTGCCATAAGATCCGACACGGTCGAATACCATTATGGGCCAAGTTTCGGCTTAATCAAACACTCCAAAACAAAGATATGAGCAAAACATTGAAACGGGAGGGGCCGCACACTATTCCCGTGTTGCCTCACTACACCAAAACACCATTAACGATGGCTATATTTACAGTCACGGGCAGTCACTTTCGGAGCCTGTAACTCACTTGTTCCACGTCGGATCGCTCCTCAAGACGAACATTTTGATATGTGGCACGCCTTGAGACGATGTTCGAGCAAGGAGAAAAGCCAGATAGAAGTTGCCGATCTGTGAAGAAATTGTAGAAAATTCAGCAGCGACACGCCTCGCCCGATTGACCAAATCATGACGCTCGCGCAACGAATCAATGCGAAACTAATTCCATTGTGTGTGTAAGGTCCAGGGCTATCATTGGTCTGAACCCCGTACATGATGGATGGCCAGATTTCATGCACGAAGCCAACAAATTAATTGAAATTTCAGCCATCGGATTGTAGATTCCGGCCAAAACTCAAAAGTTGTGAAATCTTCGTTCGAGCTCCAAATCGCGTCTCGTTGTTGCCACACAATCGTGATGGAATGCTTAGTGCATTACGATGAAAAAATTATAGAAAAACATCAAGTCAAGGAACGAGTGCACTATCGATCCAAAGTTTCCAAGATTTAAACAAATTTCAAGTCGCGTGATCATGACTCAAAGACATGAGTCATAGCTTGAAGTTGGTATCAAAACGATCGTCATGTCGAGCCCTGCAAGAAAACAATAATATTTTGATCAAATGGGCTTCAGACCAACCCTGGATCAGCCACGAAAGATCACACAAGTTCTTGGGTAGCAGTAGGGACTGTTATGAAATTTCACACATTGTTAGGCAAGGGCAAAACAGTCCTTTTGCACCCATTTCTAGAATTTCTTTTAATTCAATTAAATCTTAATTTTAAAAAATTAGGTTTAATTTTGATCAATCCACTCATATTTGGGCATAATTCTAAATAAACAGGCACTACCTCATTGTAAAAAGAAGAGACCCCTCGGTCTTCCATTGATGGTTGGAAGATTGAATAAAAATTTTGATTCCTTGCTTGAGCTTGTGAGTACATATTGGAGAGAGAGAGAGGAGAGATACGAAAAGGGTCAGTACCCTTCGAGTATGTAACTTTCTCTCTCCTCCCTCTCTCCTTTTCACTCTCTTCACTCTCTTCTCTTTCTTTCTCTCTCCTATCTCTCTTTCGCTCTCTCCTTCTCTCTCTCTCTCCTTATTTTCTCTCTTCTCTCTCTTTCTTTCTCTTCTTTTTCTCTCTCTTCTTTCTCTCTTTCTCTCTCTTCTCTCTCTTTCTCTCTCTTCTCTCTTTTCTATATCTTTTTGTCTTTCTTCGCTTCTCATCTCTGCCTCTCTCTCTGTCAGTCATGAGACCAAGCATCGACTGGGCCTTCTCTCTCTTCCTCTGTCAGTCGGTGAGGCTTAGCACCGAATGGTCTCCTCTCTCTCTTTGACAGTCGGCGAGACCTAGTGCCGATTGGGCCTTCTCTATCTTCTCTCTTTTCTCTATCTCTTTCTCTTTCTTCTCTTCTCGTCTCTATCTCTCTCTCTGTTAATTGGCAAGACCTAGCACCGATTGGGCCTTCTCCCTCTTCCTCTGTCAGTCGGTAAGACTTATTGCCGGTTGGTCTCCTCTCTCTCTCTCTTTATCAGTCGGCGAGACCTAGTACCGACTGGACCTTCTCTGTTCCTCTGTCAGTCAACTAGGCTTAACGCCAGTTGGTCTTCTCTTTGTTTCTCTGTCAGTCGGAGAGACCTAGTTCCGACTGGGCCTTCTCTCTCTTCTCTCTTTTCTCTGTCCCTTTCTCTTTCTTATCTTCTCGTCTCTATCTCTCTCTGTCAATCGATGAGACCTAGCGCCGACCGGGCCTTCTCTCTTTTCTTCTATCAGTCGACGAGACCTAGTGCCGACTAGTTTTCTCTCTGTTCCTCTAGCAGTTGGCAAGACCTAGCACCGACTAGGCCTTCTCTCTCTTCCTCTTTTAGTCGATGAGATCTAGCTCTGATTGAGTTTCTCTCTCTTTCTCTATCAGTAGGCGAGACCTAGCACTAATTGGTCTTCTCTCTCTTCTTCTATCAGTTGGTGAGACCTAGCACCGACTGATTTTCTCTCTCTTCTTCTATCAATTGATGAGACTTAGCACTGACTGGTTTTCTCTCTCTTCTTTTATCAGATGACGAGACTTAGCGTCGACTGGTTTTGTCTCTTTTCCTTTGTCAGTCGGTGAGACCTACCGTCGATTGGTCTTCTCTCTCTTCTTTTACCAGTCGACGAGACCTTGTTCCGATTGGTTTTCTATCTCTTCTTCTATCAGTCGGTAAGACCTAGCACCGACTGATTTTCTCTCTCTTCTTCTATCAATTGATGAGACCTAGTGTCGACTAGTTTTCTCTCTCTTCTTTTATCAGTCGATGAGAGTTAGTATCAGTTGGTCTTCTCTCTCTTCTTCTATCAGTCCGTGAGACCTAACATCGACTGATTTTCTCTCTCTTCTTTTGTCAGTCGGTGAGACCTAGCGCCGGTTGGTTTTCTCTCTGTTCTTTTGTCAGTCGATGAGACCTAATGTCGACTGGTTTCCTCTCTTTTCCTCTGTTAGTCGGAGAAGACCTAGCACCAATTGATTTTCTCCCTCTTCTTTTTTTGTCAGTTGGTGAGACTTAACACCGACAACTTCCTCTCTCTCATCTCCTGAAACAGTCGGCAATGTATAGTTCCGACTGCATCTTCTCTCCCTTCTTCTCTCTCCTCTCTTCCTTCTTCTCTCTCCTTCTATCTGTTCCCTTCTTCTCTTCAACCATTCCTCTGCTACTCTTGTGTTTGACCAAGAGGGATTGAGGTTAGCAACTCATGGCATGCCTATCGTCTAGCCGTAATCTTGTTGTGCCAGGATCACTTGGCCCTCTTTAGTGCCACGATAGGTTGACCATCGTGCTTAGTTGGTCGATATTGGTAATAACATCTAGTGGTGAACCCGTAAGCAGGTTTTCTTTACAGAGCCTGTTTTGCTGCCACGTTAGGCCAATTATCAACCAGCCTAGTCATTGCTCTGATCCTCTCGCTTAGTCGAATTCTCTCTTCCCCCATCTTTCTTTCTTCTTTTTTGAAAGCGCATCCTTGTGTTAACTCAAGCCATACCTCGGGGAAACCCTTATGTTAACTTGATCGTGTGACCAAGATCGAACCTTTCAAGGCCAGATCCTGCTCACGCTACTCATATGCATCTCACTGCTCAGGGCAACGCCGTTCTTGTGCCAACACGAGTACATAGGAAATGACCTCTTCATCCTCTTACTATGAAAACACAAGCGTACCCTATAAGGAGCAGGCCTGCACCCATTCTCTTACAGACACCTACTCGTAGTTCCCAGATCACTTGCACGAGCCCAGGTGGACCCCTAGGTCCCTCGAGATCCTTCTTTGAAGGGCTCACATGCATCGCCATCTCAAGTGTCGCCTTGCCCTCAACTCATGCCTCCTCATGAACCTTGCTCAGGCCTGCTCCTTCTTCATCGAGCAAGCACCTTTAGCCTTGGTACTCGAAGGTTTTTCCCAACATTACCATCCTGAACCAGCCCTATCACTTAGGTCATGTCTCTAGAGCTCATAAGAGAGCTAGAGGCATGGACCTCATGGAAGATTGAGTCCTTCATCCACCTCGGCCCAAGATGACTTCGGTTCCTGGCCCTCATCCATTGCCCGCATCTGATGAAGACAACTCTCTTCTGTGCGAGAAGAGTTGACCTGCCAAGTCCTAGATCGCAGTTTTGGTGAGAGGTCCATCAAAACCTCAAGGCTAAACGTGATGGAAGTTTGTGAATTTTTACTAAGGAGTTGACCAAGGCAGTCAAAATAGCTAATTTTGATGACCCTCTTCACCTAAATCCCTTCTATCCCCTTCAGACAATGGAGCCTGAAGAAGAGCTCCATGAGCCATATGTTATGGTTATTGTCACAGAAGAAGATCCGACCACGCAGCAGCCACGGTCCCAAGAACGCCGAGAACAGGTCCAAATGCGATCTGCGTACAGGAGTCGAGTTCAGTCAGGGCATGATGACCCCTTACTGATTGACCTATCACGTATGACCTATCAATCTCGCAAGCCTTCAGTTGCAACTAATGTTGACCTCCCTAGAGAAACGGTCAGCGTAATGGTCGGTGATACGCAGGAAGATCGTATGATCAAGTTTGAGGATATGGTGCACGCAATGATGGAAAAGATCGATCGTATTGACGTGGCACGTCAATCGGCTAACCATGAGGTCAATTCCCATCACTCTAACGGTGAACCTCCACGGCAGCCCCCTCCATCTACCTCATAGAACAATTTTGTCGCTTATCTGATCTCTCAATTAGATATTGATGCTATGGTAATCCATAGCCTAAAGAATAGACAAATTTCTGGGATACAGGGTGCGATGCCTTATCAAAGACCTTACCTCTTCTATATTGATCAGGTCTCGTTCCCCTCAGACTATAAGAAAGGGACGTTTCCCTTATTCAGTGGAACTACCTCCTCGAACCAGCATATTGCCCACTTCCAGGTGGCATGTCGAGAAACAGCGGCCGACGAGAGACTTCTTCTTCGATAGTTCGTTGAGACCCTCGATGGCCCGACATTCCAATGGTATGCCCGACTTCCTTCAAACTTGGTACATACATGGGAGGAGATGGAGAAACTATTCTATCAACACTTCTATGAGGTCGAGAGAGAGGTTCAAACTATCAAACTTCTCACCTTGACTCAAGAACCAAATGAACCCGTGGATCAGTTCATATCAAGATGGAGAAACTTGGCTTGTCGCCATCCTAATCCTATGCTTGAGAAGGAAGCAATCTAGACTTGCGTGCGGAACATGTTGCATGAAATTACTCTACATGTCGAGGCCTCCAATCTGACCTCCATGTCAGAGGTGATCTCTAAATTAGTTCGCATAGAAATTTTGTCACGCCATCACGGTGGGACACGACAACCATCTACAAGTTCAGCAAACAACCGGGGTAATGGGAGCTCTCGAAATAACACACGGGGAAGCCAACAAAAGGGGGTAATCAGTGTAGCCGTCATGGTCACTGATTAAAAGAAAGCTCCCTCCCAAACTTTGGACCTCTCTAAAGGGGTAACCGCGACAACAGTAACACCCCAGACTAGCAAGCAACAACCGTCGTACAATCGGGTACCTCCACGAGCCAACCCCAATCGGGGTGATTATTTCACTAGATATATGAACAAGGTCTATCCCTTCGAGAAGGAATGGGTCCCCACACTGTTCCGGTTATTATTGGAGCAAAATGTGATCCAGCTTTCAGAAACCAAGTTCTCTGAGCAGTCTGGCCTTGACACTCAGGCAAATTTTGTGCCTACCATCGGAGGATCAATCATCCCATAGATGAGAGCTGCATGCTAAAGGATATCATTGAGGCCCTCATTCTGAAAGGTCAGATAAAGCTTGAAGATTTGAAGAAGGCCTTTAGGGTAGCTGAGGCCTCCCATGTCGTAACCATTCAAGAGGAAAACGAATTCCTTGATATCCTCCATGCTTTCTTCATTATAATACTTTAGGAAGGCGTAATCACACTGAAGCAGGCAAGGTAGCCGTGCTGCCTTGTTAGGGGGACTGAAGATCGTTGATGCCCCTTCCATCAAATAAGAGGTCATTATTTGTCAGAATGCACAACTTTCCTTGATATATTCACAGAGAAGATGTGGGAGTGTTTAGAATTTTACAATCTCCCTGTAACAGATCCCCAAATCACTTCTCCATAGAGGCAGGAAGATCTCACAAACCAGGACCTTCCTATCAATGACTCAGACTCTGCGGAGCCCTCAGATTCCCAGCCATGGATAACCAACCATGGTTGAAGCAGACTCAATTCCTTCGGGAATCTGAGGCGCTGCTCGCCGAAGAAACAAGACCGCTC